>NC_058376.1:46465000-46715000 GCF_018350175.1 Felis catus
GTGGATGACTGTTACGGTTCTGTGTGTGTAGTAGTTACCTATTACTACATAAGAAATGCCCCCAAGACTGAAAAGCTTGAAGTCATGTTAAACATTATTATCTTATACAATTTCTGTGTCTCGGGAGTTGGAAAGCCGCTTAGCTGGGCGAGTATTTTTCAGGAGATTGTAGTCAAGGTGTGGGCGGAGGCGTCTGAAGGTCATTGACTGGGGCTGGAAGAGCCAGTTCCAGTGTGACTCACTCATATGGCTGACAAGTTGAAGGAAGCCTCAGTTCCTCACCCTCCAGACCTAAGTCGTCGGATTGCTGGAGTGTCCCCATGACATGGTAACTGGCTTCTACCAGACTGAGTGACCCATGAGAGAACAAGGCAGAAGTCCCAATGCATTTTATAACCTGCTCCTGGAAGTAATACATCACCATATCCATAATACCTTCTTGTTACACAGGTTAACCCAATCCAGTGAGGGATGAGAATATACCAAGGGCATGAATACCAGTGGATGAAAGTCACTGGAGGCCATCTTTTGAGGCTGATCTCAACAGCCACTAATAAGGTGCAGGTTAAATAAATTTCCTAACTTAATGAAATGTCATAGAACCTTTTAAAAGAAGGAAGCGGGAGCAGCCTACATGCGCTGCTATGGGGAAAATGCCCAAATTTGAAGCACACATTTATGTGTTTATAATACGAATCTCTGAGTATTCTTATAAATATAGGCATATATGCACAGTTGCATAATTATATGCATAAGGGTACATAATTTCTGCAACAATTTATAAGGAGTTTTATTAGTGGTTAGTGGTTAAAGGTAGGTAACTTTTTTTATGCACTGGTAATGTTTGAAAAAATGTTACTATGCACATATAATACATTCATAATTTTTAAAGCTAGTTTAAAAATATGCTTCACAGATATTTACAGGACAGATAAACAAAGGGAGATATCATTTTAGCCAAGGTCAGATGACAGACTTCCTTCTTACTCTAGCCCTTGCTCAGAGGAGCTGAGGGATAAGCAGGAAAAAACACAACAGGGTTTTCTGAATTGAGGATTGAGCGCAAAAAGTCTCCCTGATCTCCAGGTCTCCAGACTCTGCAAAACTGGATTACATGAGACAGGAATTATCCCAAAGGAAAAATCTGCTGTGGTCGATTTCTCCCAATTCTGAGGCCACAGAGTCCAATGGAGGGTCTGGCAGCTGAGAACGTGCAGGAATGTCAAGGCTTGCAGTGGGTAGCAGTTACACAGGGTCATTCAACCATGGAAAGCCTCTCAACACCTTAGTGTTAGTGAAACTCAGTGCCCGTGGATTCCCTCATCATCTGCTTCTAGGAAAGCAGGGCATGTGAACCTGTATCCTAGAAGATCCTCAGGGACTACCACTGCAAGAGTGATCACTCTTGGTGGATTATGATGATGGGGATGTGGACACAGAGAGCCCGTGCTCAGTTTATTACGAGGTCAAGCTTGTGTTACAAGGTCAAGAAGCGCTCCGCTGGGTTGAGGGAGAGGACAGCTGAGAACTGTGGGCAGCAAGCATGAGCAAGATAGAGTTATAGATTTTTAAGGAATCTTCCCAAGAGCTTGTATAAAAATGCCAAAAACACAATGATAATAATTATATTATCAGATGCAGCTGATACTTATTGAATGCTGATTATTCCTTTACTAATTGTGCCCATTTTAAAGTTTAAAATGCTGAGAATAGGAGAAGCCAAGCGATCTTCCCAAGAATATTACATAACTTATTTTGGAATTTCAGTTTTAACAAATAATTCAAAAATGTAATTTAAAAACATTTTGAATCGAACATTTTAAAGTTTTATTTATTTATTTTGAGAGAGAGAGAGAGTGCATGCACAAGGGGGTGGGGGGCGGACGGGGAGACAATTCCAAGCAGGCTCTGCACTGCCAGTGCAGAGCCCAATGAGGGCTTAAAACTCACAAACCATGAGATGATGACCTGAGCAGGGATCAAGAGTCAGATGCTTAACCAGCTGAGCCACCCAGGCACCCCTGAATCAAATATTTTAAAAGTACTCCCGCTCAAGAAATCTGAAAACTACTGCTTTGCTGATCCAACACTGAACCAGTGAGCAGAATTTACAGAAGGGTAAATTTCTGTTCAGTATACACTTATTCATAATTGAAGTGTCAATCATGGAAGGACATTTCCTGAGATAGAAAGCTCCCCATGACTGGAAATGTTCAAGCAGAATCGCTCCTGCCACCTGTTAGGTATCTTCTAGACAAGGGTGAGCAGCACCCCATCGGTTCCTTTCATAGCTAAGTTCTGATGTTACCACTGAGAATAGAGGCTTTTCATCTGTTACCCTTCAGGTTGAACTGAGCTGAAGCTGCTGATTGCAGAAGACGTGATTAAATATATTTCCTAAGAAGTGATTAAATATATTTCCTAAGATTGGGGGGTTTTAGTGATAATAGCAAATACATACAAAGCACTTAATTATATGCCTGGCACTGTTTTAGGTGCTTTACATATATTAACATACGTGATCCTTTCTATCACCCTAATGAAGCATGTATTATTTACACAGAATTATCTAAGATCCTAACCTCAAAATCTGGCTACCAAATCCATGCTCTTCAACACTGTGATATTGCAGTGAGATAGTTGCAATTTATCCCTACAAAGGGAGAAGAGTTTAGCTAAAACACTGCAGATAAAAGAATAAACAGACACAGGAAGTGGTTTGTTATGTAATAGGGAGTTTCTGTCCATGTTTCTAGTTCTGT
The DNA here is from genome assembly GCF_018350175.1 of Felis catus. Classification (NCBI taxonomy): domain Eukaryota; kingdom Metazoa; phylum Chordata; class Mammalia; order Carnivora; family Felidae; genus Felis; species Felis catus. Next base: position 46,467,763 of record NC_058376.1, read on the forward strand.
CTCCAAATCACAGGTTGATACTTCGAAAAAAATCAGTGCCTCGAAATCAGTAACATTCCTTGTTTCTGAATTCAGTACAAGTCAGTTTAACCTAAAATTTTTATCTTAATGGAGAAAAAAAAAGATAAGGAGAAAATCATAAGAATAGCTTAGTAGAATAAGAGATTCTTAAAAACTGAGAACAAACTGAGGGTTGATGGGGGGTGGGAGGGAGGCGAGAGTGGGTGATGGGTATTGAGGAGGGCACCTTTTGGGATGAGCACTGGGTGTTGTATGGAAACCAATTTGACAATAAATTTCATATATTGAAAAAAAAAAAAAGAATAGCTTAGTAGAGTGTAAGTTCCCTAGCCTTTTTTTCTTTATTTTTTTGCATAACAATGGGATTTGTTTTCACAGATCAACAACCCGGCACATTTACAGGTCCCTTATTGAATGCAAACCATGGTTGAGTGCTGAAAGTGGCCAACTGTGAGGCAGAGTCTCTCCACTCCACTCAGAGGCGCTTTCCCACCTCAGTGATTCAGAGTCAGACGTGGCTCTACACAGGACTCCCTCCTGTGGGGCAAATACTCCCACCCCCCCCCACCGCCCCGCCCCACCACACCTCAGTTTTTCTCATACATGTAATGGGGATAATAGTACCTGTCTCATAGGAATATTTCTTTTCTTTTTTTAACGTTTATTCATTTTTGAGAGACAGAGCATGAGCTGGGGAGGGGCAGAGAGAGGGAGACACAGAATCCGAAGCAGGCTCCAGGCTTTGAGCTGTCAGCACAGAGTCCGAGGCAGGGCTCAAACTCACAAACTGTGAGATCATGACCTGAGCCGAAATCAGATGCCTAACTCACTGAGCCCCCTCATAGGAATATTTTAATACTGAGTAACCTCATGTAATTTTAGAACGGTGCCTGGTACACGGTAAATCGCCAATTAGGTTAGCTATTAATGTTAGCTAGTGTGAGGAGAAATAGGGCATTTATTATTATTAATGTTTATTTACTTATTTATTTATTTATGAGAGAGGGAGACAGAGCATGAGCAGGGGAGGGGCAGAGAGAGAGGGTGAAGAATGTGAAGAAGACTCCAGGCTCTGAACTGTCAGCACAGAGCCCGACGTGGGGCTCGAACTCACGAACGGTGTGGTCATGACCTGAGCCGAAGTTGGATGCTTAACTGACTGAGCCACCCAGGCGCCCCAGAAATAGACCATTTAAATGTACATCTAAGTTTACAAAGACATAAATGATACTGCTGAGCAGTGTGTAAGAATCTGATGAGTTACAGATACTAAGTATGCCTGGGGTCAACATTGGGTGAGATGAATATGGAGAGAGGACTGGGGCTGGCTGTCAGGGTGGGGAGGCTCCTGCAGGGCCAGGAAACCAATTCTTTTGCCCACCTTTGATGTGGCATAGTTTCAAATGCTGTTAGGAGTCTGTGCTGCACACTGGACCATAAGGGAAAGAAACAAAATACAAAGAGAATTAGCAAGTTAAACAACAGATGGGAAACAGTGCTAAATAAAAGAAGACACACAGAGGTTAACACGTTATTTCCTTCTGCAATAAGTAAATAAATATATGTATGTATGTGTGTATATATTTGTATAGATATGTGTATATATACATATACAGTAAAACCTTGGTTTGCAAGCATCATTTGTTCAGAAAACATGCTTGTAATCCAAAGCGCTTGTATATCAAAGCTGATTTCCCCATAAGAAATAACGGAAACTCAGATGATTTGCTCCACAACCCAAAAATATTCATATAAAAATGATTGCAATACTATAATTTCATACAAAATAATAAAGAAAATACAAAATAGAAAGAAAAATAAACAAATGAACCTGCACTTATGTTTGAAAACCTTCCTGGCTGGTGTGTGGGAGACAAGAGAGAGGAGGGTTATTGTGTAGGGCGACTTTCACTATCACTAAGAGAATCACTGCTAAATGGAATCTTTTTCTGCATGGGGGCCAGTATATAAGCATACAGTCGCACAAATGTTGACTACAGTACAGTAGTAATAAACTCTTGTCATATACTGTATTTAATGTAACTGGCAATAAGGCAGCAGAGGAAAGGGTCTATATCTGCAGGCAGCCTGACCTAGAATGAAGCAGAGCAATCCTAAGCTTACCCTTACATGGAAAAGCAAAGGGCCGTCCATAGGTGCTTTGAAGTGACAAAAAATGCCCTAGTGCCAGTTGTGGGCATCTTCCAATGTTCTGAAAATTCACCGATTTCTGCCAAACACCACAGACTGAGACCAAGCATCCGATCATGGAAGACGATCATCCACAATCCCCAGAGAGAGAGAAAGAGAGAACCGTTGGGTCAGTTGTGCTCATGTGATGTATGGCATCACATACTACTCGCATTGCAAGACACCGCTCATTTATCAAGTTGAAATTTATTAGAAATGTTTGCTTGGCTTGCAGAACAAGTTACTCTCAATCCAAGGTTTTACTGTATATAAGTGTGTTTAATATTTTGATGTATGTGTAAACATATATTACTGAATTGTTTTTCACCTTTCCAGCTAAATTCCTCCTTCAGATGACTCAAATTTCTTAGTTTTAAAACTAACGATTCTTTTTGACATTGACTAGAAAAAGTGAAAAGCAATTTACCAAAGCCTCTCTCTGTAAAATCTAAACACGTGTGGGCATTTATAGTTCCCACCTGGAGGGGATTCCTGATGAATCTCATCTACTCTTTCAAGTGTCAACTACTCATTCATCTACTTTTCTATCTCCTCACTTGTTTTAATGTGTTTGGTGTGGTTTTAACTGATTTTCTAGGTACCTAATAATGTTTGGACAACAACCAGGTTACTGAGCTCTTTCCCACACATTATGTCACAGTAATGTTGAGAGGTGCATATTACTCATTCTAGTCTACAGAGTAGGTAACTTGAGAAGACAGTCTATGTGACTTTCCCTAGATCACAAAGGGGTGACTGGTCTATGTGGGGCTGGATGGTATGGGAATCTTATAAAAGGTTTCAGAAATGGCATTTAAGGGTCCCCTGGTGTCTGGTGAAAAAAGGAAAAGTGGGGGGGGTGGATAATACAGAGTGAGTCTCTGCTTGTAATTTTGTTGTTGTTGCCATTTATTGGTCTTACTTTGATTTCGTTTTTGATCTGAAAGAAAGCTAAAGGGTTATTTTTTCCTCACAAGCTTCAGAACCCTGCCAGAGAGAGCAACTAATTCCCACAACCCCCTGACTGTGGTCTGGGGTCTGTATTCAGGGGAGCAAGAGGTGTAGTGATGGAACAGAATCCCGCTCCAGCAGCAGGGACACACTGGACTGCTGGGTCCAGGGAAACTCTTCCCAGAACTGCCCCATTGCCTCATCCTCATTAGGGATTAAAGTAAATTATTAAAGCCACAACCCTGTGAACTGGCTGCATTAGCACCTAGAAAATACAGCCTAGGTTCGTAAAGCTACTTCCTACTATGAAACACTTTGGCAGAAGTGGTGGTTCAAGACAGGCCTGTAACAATGTAAGGATTTTTACAAGAGCCTGGGGGGTGGGGGGGTGGGAGGAGGGACATTGGAGGAGAGGTTGGCAGGAAGCCCAAGGTACCCCAGGAGCCTATTCATAAGCAGTCCTTAGCCACCAAAAAGGTGAGGAGCTTTACCCAATCCTGGAAATATGAACTTGTGGCCTGATGGCACCCTTGGAATTGAGTCTCTTTAGTGTAAGATGTCAGAAAATAAGGATTGAGAGAAGCTTCAGGGATTAGGGAAAATGGAAAGGGGGCATGTACAGAGGAAAACAAAGGCAGGTGGAGGGTAAAGGCAAGGAGCAGGCATTAGTGGTATGATGGTTAATTTTATGTGTCTACTTGGCTGTGCCACAGTGCCCACATAGGTGGCCAAAAATTATTCTGGATGTTTCTGTGAGGGTGTTTTCAGTGAGATTGACATTTAAATCAGTGAACTTTGAGCAAAGCAGATTGCCCTCCATAAGGTGGGTGGGCCTCCTACAGTCCTCTTGAGGAGGGACCATAAGGCAAGCTGAGGGCAAAGCACAAGCTAGCACAACTCCCCCTCCCCCAGATGGGATGTGTATGCTATTCCTCAGGCACTCCTGGATGCCCAAGAACAAAGGAAAGGGAAGAAAACAGATGGTTAACTGATAGAGATCACAGTCATGCAGGACAGGAGTCTTCACCAGTTTACAAATGTCTTAGTAAATTACAAGAAAAAGGCAATCTTATCAATAGCCTAATCTCTAGAAACCTATAGACTCAGTTTCCTGGAACCCCTAATATCACCCTCCCCGCCCCCCAGAGTGATGTGGAGAACAAAGGCAAGATGGAAATGACAGGTAAAATTAACTTTCTTTATACCTTGCAGCCCATTGACAAATACTTGAGGCAAATACAGAGTATAACCCCCCTAGTGCCATCATGTTAATGGAGGGAAAACATTAAAGGAGGGAAAACAACCTTAACCTGACAATAGCAAGCCCCCTGGCATCTTATCAGTCCTCTTTAGCTTACGAAAGTCCTTCTGGAGGCCTCCCTTTTGTCTTTACTGCCTCCAACTCCATAGTATATAACCAGTCACTCCTCACAACCCTAGTGCAGCTCTTTCTGCCCACAGGTCCTGTCTCTGTGCTTTAATAAAATCACCTTTTTGCACCAAAGATATCTCAAGAATTCTTTCTTGGCTGTTGGCTCCAGACACCCACCACTCCAAAACCTGATCACTCTGAACGTTTGAATAGAACAAAACACCCAACCCACCTCCCCGGAGCAAGAAGAAATTCTGCAGTACTTGGCCTGCATTTGGACTTGAACTGAGGCATCCACTCTTTCTTAGGTCTCCAGTCTGTGGGCCTTAAGAGGTGAACTGCAGGTTTTGGACTTGCCAGCCTCCATAACAGCATAATGCAATTCTTCAAAATAGGTCTCTTTAAGGGGCACCTAGGTGGCTCAGTTGGTTAGGAGGCTGACTTTGGCTCAGGTCATGATCTGACCTGGGTTTGAGCCCCAGGTCGGGCCCTGTTCTGGCAGCTCAGAGCCTGGAGCCTGCTTCCGAATCCGTGTCTCCCTCTCTCTGCCCCTACCCTGCTTACTCTCTGTCTCTTTCTCAAATAATAAACATTAAAATTTTTTTTTTAAATAGATCTCTTTAATACATATATACATCTATATATTTCTAGATCTCTTTAATATATATATGTAATGCCCCCGATTTCGAATCCGAGAGACCACCAAGGAGCCAATACCGATGCAAATGCACGAGGGTTTATTTACAAGCTCGAGCTTGGGCCCAAGTATACCCGACACAGCCGAGCAGGGACTTGGACCCCTAGGTTAAGAGGAGTAGCAGTTTTATAGGGGCCAGTGGCCAATGAGATTGTAACACACACAGAAAGTTGCACATTCATGTCAGTCCACACGCAGGTGGCCAATTGAATTGCAATTTACCCTATAGTAACTGTTTGAACTAGCCTATCACTCTGGTCAGAATTGGCGCGCAAGTTTGGCGGGCAAAAGGCGGGGTTTACATTTTTTGGCGGTTAGGGGTTCCACCTTCCTAAATGAGCCGGTTTCCAGTAAGGGTGTGCTCAGCGGCTTGACTAGGGTGGGGGAGTGTCTTAAGCAATAAGTAGGTCATGTGGGGGTTATACATGAGACGGTGGGTGTAGCACAAAATGGAGTTAGTCTTTCTCTGCTTGTCCAGGGATAGGGGATTTTTGTTAAATTTCTTGGGTCCCACAATATATATACATCCTGTTGGTTTGACTTCTCTGGAGAAACCTGACTAATGCAAGTGAGTTGTAATCTTCAGGCTACAGGAAACAAAATTGCAGCCGGTGAACAAAAACCAGGGATACAGCACCAAGAAGCCAAACTGTGGCTCTGTTTGGCAAGCATACAGATACTGACTACACTCTTGGCTTCTTAATTTCTCAACATCAGTTTCTCTTTGCTAACCTTTCTTATTTTTAATTGAATTGATCCCATCATATCTTATGTGTTATTATAAATCACCTTAATTCTTTTTTAGGATAAGTTAGAAGTATAAATAAATAAGTAGATTTCATCATTTGAAGTCATTATGTAAAGCTAGATTTATATTTCTACATATAAGGAAAGAACATATGAACTATCTCAATCGAAGAAGAAATGATGAGATATAGCTGATAAATTCCCATAATTTAAAAAGATGTTCAATGAAGTCCTAGTGTGTGTGCAAGGCAAAATATTTTAGTAATAAAAAAGAAAGTGTTTTTTTAAGTTTATTTATTTTTGAGAGAGAAACAGAGAGAGAGAGAGAGAGAGAGAGAGAGAGAGAGAGAGGGAGCACACCCTCACAAGCAGGGGAGGGGCAGAGAGAGAGGGACACAGAGAATCCCAAGCAGGCTCCGTACTGTCAGCAGCATGAGCCCAACGCAGGGCTCAAACTCACAAACCGGAGATCATGACCTGAGCCAAAATCAAGAATTGGATGCTTAACTGACTGAGTCACTCAGGTGCTCTCCAAAAAAGAAAGTATTGAAATTAATCCAGAGGACAAAACATCAAGCTACAGAGATGGGTTAAAGAACGAAAAACTCCACATTAAAAAAAATAAAGGACAGTTTACAAAAAGGGGAAAATGAGTTTGTGTGAGTTTATCTGCCTAAATTTTTATGAGATTTATGGAATTAAAAATATTTTATGGTGGGAGAAAATTAAAAGTTTCAAGGAAAAGACATATATATGAGTAATGAAACATTGTGCTATATTGTCTCTGTACATCTGTTTTTCAAATGTGTATACTTCTAACTATAAAATATTTTTCTAAGTTAATAATAATTCAGGTACAATTTCATGCTATGCCATCAGGAGGAGTCTGAGGCATTCATGACTTTATGTAAGATTATAGCAAGGCACTGAAAAATTCTGAAGAGCAAGCAACTGTGAGAGACTGTCCCACCACAAAAGGGTAATAAGATAAGAGTGAGGACTCCAGCCCACCTGTCCACATGAGAACCTGGCCAGCATGCAAACCCAACCCTGTAACAGCATTGCAGGAAAGCCCAAAGGTTTCAGAAAGAAGCATTCTTCAGCTTATAACTCATTTCTCCTAAACAGAAAGTGTCCTTCAATCTCATCTCTTTGCTCACTTGTGTTGTATCTCATACCAATCCGACCATGAAGCAATGGCATTATGGTGGCTGCACATGGATTGTGTGACAGTCCAGGGAGGAAGCCAGATATTTTCTCTAAGACCTTGGGTTGGCTCATTTCCTCCATACAGCTTCCTCTGATTTGGTGGGAATCAAGGGGGAGCATAAGGAGTTGTGGGTTTTTGTTCTTTAATTGGGTAACTTTCCCTTCATTTCCCCATTCTAGTGATTGCCAAGGAAACCATGTGGAGGTTTTTCAACCATTGGTAGCCGGCCCTTCAAGTGTCATTAAAATATAGTTTGAAGAAAACATAAAGTAAAGCTATAAAAACTGAATATGCGGGGGTTTTTTAGGTTTCTTTCTTTACAAACACAAATATGCTCAAGTTCCTCTATAACCCATGACATGCCTTTGTGGTTGAGCCTGAAGGCTACTGCATTAAGAAAACATAACCCAGAAACTGTGGTCAAGTTGTTAGATGGTCATTGATTTCAATGTAACTTCTAATCTCCCAAGCTTAAACTTTAAAGAGGTCACGTATCTGGAGCATTGTCCAGCACTCAACCTCTGAAATACCTTCCCCACATACCTTGATGTGTATGAATTGTGTATGAATCTGTGACTATACAGTTTGAATTTTATGAACAATAATTTTACTTAAAGCATATTAGCATATATAGAAAAGATACTTGGGTGCCAGACAGAAAGTTCTATGAATCCTGAAGAATTATTAGAACCTGTTAAATAATTCTTTTTTTTCTAACCATATCTGATCTCTTAAAGTTAGAAATAGTTAGACATAACATGCATTTAATTAATCTTAACAGTGAGGTTAAAAACAGGAAGAGGTCTTTCAAAAGCACCGATAATGACAAAAAAATTAATGTATCAGAATGGAAAGTTCTTTCTGATAAGAAAAACCTACATGATGGAAAAATATGCATAAAGAAATGATGGTTTGAGACGTTAAAAAAATCCATGGCTTTTACTGTTTAATATTTGTATTAATCTAATAAACAAATGTCTGCAGTTTAAAAAATTGAATGTAAATAAAGGCTTATAATGAAAAACAGCCTTTTTCTATTCCATTTCTATCCACCCCTGGTCCTGCTCTCCAAAAGCAACCACTTTTATTTTTATTTTTTTTTATTAAAAAATGTTTTTTAAACCATGAGAGAAGAGAGAAAAGAAAGAAAAGAGAGAAAGCATGAGTGCTGAAGGGTCAGAGAGAAAGGGAGACACAGAATTTGAAGCATGCTCCAGGCTCTGAGCCCTCAGCACAGAGCCCAACACGGGGCTTGAACCCATGAACTGCAAGATCATGACCCAAGCCAAAGTTGGACGCTTAACCGACTGAACCACCCAGGTGCTCCCCGAAGTAACCATTTTTAAATCTCTTATGTGTATTTTCTGTTTGCCTCCACATTTCTAAATAATAAATTTAAGCTCTTATCTATCTGAGGATATTTGCACTACAGGTATGTTTGTCTATTGTTTCTGCTTATTTTTCTCTCTCTCTTTCTCATATTTGGAGATTTCTCCCAAATATCTGATGATCCCTTCCTTTAAAGAGCACTAAAAACTGGATTGGAAGCTCTGGGAGTAGAGGGTTGGCGGTGGGGGGAGAGGTGGGGGAGACACAAAGGATAGAGCTAATCATTTTGTGATGAAAACACCAATGCTCCCAGTGGTGAAGTATTATTTTTTTTCTTAGAACTGCACTAGAAAATAGTTTTCTATAAAACAGCCCTTGAATCTTCTGCCCAGCTGGAAGCCAAATTCTCTGGGAGAAAGAGGGTGAGCCATGGCTTTGAGCCCCCTGCAAACAGCTCACTTTCAAGAAACCCATTTTCATCTCAGCCTATCCTCTGCCCTTGAAAGTCTAAAATAACAGCGGGAAATACTTAAGACATAAAGGGGAAAAATCAGGACACAAAATTATATACACATTATGATTTAACTATATTCAAAGGTGCGTGAGATAGCTAAAAAGAAATACACCAGAATATTGAGTGGTTATGACTTTCTGAGGAGTGCTATAAAATGTGATGGCTATTCCCTTCTTGATATTTTTGCTTATTTTACAAAATTTTTCTACAAAGCATTGGCATTCATTTAAATATTAGGGAAAAAATTTGGTTTTTAAAGAACACGTATCAAGATGTCAACAAGAAAACCTACAGAGGTGTATGTTGCTATCAGAGAAAAAAAGTTTCTCGGCTCCTAGCTTAAAAGATTTACAAGTAAATATTTAATATATATTAACATTAAGAATATGAGTAAGATGCTAAGAAATTTCCTATCGATATGCTGATATATTAAAATGACCACTTGAGAACTTGGAAGCCCTGCATAAACCCTGACTCAATCCTTCACGTGAATTTGTGTTTATCACTGGTTTTTCATTAGTTTTATCATTTAAAAACAGTCTATGTGAAAATTACAGCCTGGGGCATATAGTCTGTAGTATTGTAATAATGTTATATGATGGCAGATGATGACCACATTTACTGTGGTGGGCAATGAGTAACATATAGAATTGTTCAATCGAATTGCTATGTTTTACACTTGAAACTAACACTGTATGTCAACTAAACTTCAATAGTAAGAAAAAAAGTCTGTGGTCTAGCTTTGTATCTTTTGAATTTTATACAAATGAAATCATACTGTATGCCTTATTCTACAGGGATATTTTTCGTTCCATGTTTGTGAGTTTTGTGAATAATTGTGGTATTTATATTTCTATTCTAGTGAATACCTCCATTATCACATCTTTATTGAACATCTTAGCTCTCCATTTCTTTTTATTTATTTATTTATTTATTTATTTATTTATTTATTTATTTAGAATGAGTGAGCAGGGGAGGGGCAGAGAGAGAAGAGAGAGGGAGAATCTGCACTGCCAGCGCAGAGCCCGATGTGGGGGCTCGCACTCACGAACTGTGAGATCATGACCTGAGCTGAAATCCAGAATCAGACACTTAACTGACCGAGCCACTCAGGTGCCCCTTCATTTCTTTGCACAGTATCCATTAGTTCCCTCTAAAATCAATGAGAAATTAGCATATTTACATTTTCTCCCCTGTAACTCCAACCGGAAGTCAAGATGCATTGTTATTGTTTTCTTTCTTTGATTTATCAATATATTCTGCTGATTTCTCCACTTTCATGTTTAGTCCTTAAAAATGTAAAAATGCACACCATTTATATGCATAAGCAAATTTTGAAATTTTTTAATTATGTGCCACTAATTTTATACCCCTAAAATATTCTTGCTTATTTATAAATTAAATATATGCACTAATGTACTAATTTATTGTGGACAAATCATTAAGTCACACACAAAAACAGAACTTTTGAAGGGATAAAAAAATGTTTTCTTACCTTTCTTCACTGAATATCAGGCACTTCCCCTGGGGTATAGGTGCTTTCCTGATTTAGATGAACTGTCCTCAGTCTTTTCAGGATCATGTATCCTTTTGAACATCAAATTAGCATTATGGACTCTCAGAAAAATGCACACATTTCACATGGTTTCAAGCAAACCACAACTCAGGAGCTCCCTAGGAATTCAACCTTGCTGGGTTTATAGACATTGCCGACTCCAGAATCTGTAATAAAGAGAAAAATGAAACACAGCGGAGCCATTTGACAAGACACAAGCATCCTAGTTAAACTAACCCTCTGTGATTAAATATGTAATACAACTTGTTTAAGATAATCTCTCCAATAGTCCCATAGTTGAATGAAGGAGAGATCTCACAGTTCTCTTATCTTCTCTCCTGTCTCCCTCTCCTTTTCTTTCCTGTTCTCCCTCTCTCACCTTCCTCCTCTCCCTCTCTCCTTCTCTCTCCCTCCTTGTTTACTTCCCTTTACTTTTTCTTCCTTCTCCTCCCACCCCAAAATAAACCCTCCAAAACCCAGGATTAGATTTTCTTCAACAAATGTGCTCCACCTACTGGTACTTTAAAGAATTTCGTATTTAAATACAATTTGGGGCGCCTGGTTGGCTCAGTCGGTTGAGCGTCAGACTTCAACTCAGGTCACGATCTCGCGGTCCGTGGATTCGAGCCCCGCGTCAGGCTCTGGGCTGATGGCTCAGAGCCTGGAGCCTGCAGCCTGCTTCGGATTCTGTGTCTCCCTCTCTCTCTCTGCCCCTCCCCCGTTCATGCTCTGTCTCTCTCTGTCTCAAAAATAAATAAACGTTTAAAAAAAATTAAAAAAAAATACAATTTGGGAAACTGGAAACACTGACACTTAATGGAAATTATTTTATCACCTAAATTTTAGTACCTCAGAAGATCTTGGTAATTTAGGGTCTAAGATCATTTTTAAAAATCTAAACTTAATATGTGGTTTATCAAACTTATTTACGTAGAACATGTATTATTTTAATGGCTTCTCATATGTGGAAACACAGTCACTGTATAATGTTTTAAACCTCATTACAATCACACCCAACTTGTCCCTTTTGATTTCCTTCTTCCCTGTTCCATTTGCTCCAGGAGCTGCTTCTCTTCCTCCTTCGCTGACCCCTCTTCTCAAGCTCATTTCTCTGTCCCCAGTTCAGTCTCTGACTTTGCTTTCTTATGACACTGCATGCACTTCCTTGGATGACTCCCCTTCTTCCTCTTTTTCAATGATCAATACAAATAATTGGTAAATATTTGTTTCTAGACTGGACTTCTCTACTGAGCCTTAGACCTGCATCTCTAAATACTGGCTGGCAGGCACGTCAAGACCATCAAAACTGCTCTCTTTTGTTAATGGCATCTAACCCGTTCCAGTGTCTACTGCACTTGAAGAAGCCACCCCAAATTTAATGACATAAAACAGCCACCATTGTATATGTTCACAGATTCCGTGAGTCAAGAGTTCTGATGCAGCATGTCTCTGCTCCACATGCCTGGGCATTCTCTGAGAAGACTGTCTTGCCCTTACAAGGAAGATACCGTATTTCCTTCACATTACTACAAAGGAGAGAGAGAGGTAATGATGAAAAGTGGGTCCTTATTCTTTGTTTCCTCGAAATAGTCACATTATTTAAGTACTACACTGTTAAATGGCATAGAAGATCAAGTTCATAATAAAGAATAAAAACTACTCCTAGCAAAAGTTAATTTGTAATGATATAACTTAAAACGTTCTTTGAGACTACTGAAATTGTTAAGTAAACTGCAACTTTAACTGCAAGAAATTGATAAGCTGGGTTGAAAATGTGTATATTAAACTTGTTAGAAGGATGTCAAACAGCAGGCATTGGAACATTCTGAAAGTCTCAGGCTGCCTCACCAAATCAGCAAAAGGGAAGCAACTTTGACCAATCCTGCATTTTATCTACAGATGCATTATTCCCTTGTTGTTAAATACAGGCATCCAACTGGTGCAAATTTATTTATAAACTTGAATTTGATACCTCCCTAACCATTTCATAAGCAAACGTGTCCATGACGGAGTCAATGTTGCAACTCTAAACAACTGCAAAGCCTAAATGACTTTCCTAAATGACCCTATTTGTGTCAGCTCATTGAAACCAACGTGGATTGAACTGTGCCAACTTCTGTGCAAGCATGTTTTGAAGTACGGACTGAATTAATAGGTGCAGCATTCTTTATAATACTGATTACTGATGAATGAGTTTAACTTCTAGAATCAAAACCAAGTACGTTGATTGGAAGGTGAAAGGCAGTTTAATTACCTTACTCAGCTGGTATGCTAGTGTGTATCTGGTATTAACGACCTGTAGAAACAGGTCTGTGAGGTTTTATGCTGTACGGCCTGACTTGGTTTCAGGCAACAATACCAAATCTACTCAGCTATTTGTAAATATCTAAGCTTCTCAACTTAAATGTGCTAATTTAGGTTTCTTATGAAATTGGAATTTTACACGAGTGTTTGTTTAGGAAGAAGGATCAATTTTTTTAAATATGGGATTTCAAATACATAGTACTTGTGGCAGGGATAATAGAATACATCCCTGAGAACCATTTTTTTTTAATATGAAATTTATTGTCACATTGGTTTCCATACAACACCCAGTGCTCATCCCAAAGGGTGCCCTCCTCCATGCCCATCACCCACCCTCCCTTCCCTCCCCCCCCAATCAATCCTCACCTGAGAACCATTTCTAAATGGGTTCTAAGAGATGCATACAGGGAACTTCTGTCTTCACAGACTAGGAATAAGACAATTACATAGAAAGCCAAGCAATACCAAGCCTGATTACACAATATGTTGCAAAACAGCGTTGGAAGGGTTAACAAGTCACCCACAACGTAGTAGGCAGGCATGATAAATAAGGGAAGAGCCACCTTAAATATTTTCTAGTGTAGTGTACATTAAATGACTGTGAATACACACTGTGGTGAAAGCAATACTAAAGATAAAATGTGCTGAAGGGGTGGAGATTGATTCCAAGGAAAGTTCTTGGAAGTCTGAACTGGCTATGGAAGGAGGGACAGAGCATAAGAGATTTCAAGCAGGGGTTGTAGCAGCCTGACTAAAGGCCAGATGGGAGAGATTTAGAAACTGTTCAGAATAATGAGCAGGGGGCATGAAGGCTGAGGCTGAAGGGCAGGGGAGAACTGTAGAGGAAAAGGCAGAAAGGAAGTACTTGGGTCAAATGGATAGCCTTGAATATCAGGTTTTTTGCATCTTTTCTGTAGAAGTGGAGGATGACTAGAATATTTGAGGAAAGCAGTAGTCATAGGATTTGGGGAAGTTATTGTGAAGGGAAAGAATGGAGGTCCAAGTGTCCAGAGACAGGTAGGGCGTTGGAAAAAGTTCAAGTGAAAGGGAAGAGTAGAGTGCTGACAGCAGACAGAAGATTAGGAAACCAAGAACTATTTCAAAGGGATACTCAACAGGATTTAATTAGGGCAATAAAAGAGGGAAAGTCAAATCTACTTTGTGGTTTTGGGATCTAATGCCCTTCCCCCTTGAATCTGGAGCTGGCCTTAATGATACACTGGTAACCAGTGCACTTTAGAGGACGCGATACCACGTAACCTCTGGGGCTAGATGAGAAAGAAGAAACCACGCTGCCTCTGCCTTGTTTGGTGGAATACCTGTTCTCAACCACCTGTACGTTACAGACCGAGCTGAACCTAGTCTTTGAAGTTGTCCCAGCCTAGGCATACGGGTGTCAGATGATTCCTGTCTGGATGAACTGTAACAGCAATAGATACATGGAAGGATAGATTGTAAGGGAACAGTGTTTGACCTTCTAATGTGATGCTCTTTAGCATGCAGAAGTTTTTCTCTCATTAAACATTCAGTTGAATATGTGGGTAAGCAGAGTTTATGATGGATATAAAATAGTGGTTAGAAATTTGCTCCAAAGCATTTACACGCCATTCCTCAAACTTCCACCCCTTATGACCACTGATATGCATGTATAAGACACCAGCAGTTAGGTGTTCTGGCCATTTGGAGGTACACTCTGGGCCTCTAGTAGACTCAGAATAGACATCAATATGGATTTAAAAGAGAAATTCATTTTGAGGAACAGCAGAATGATCTATTTTCCAATAGTTATGCAATTCTGTCTTTTCTCCCATAGTCTCATCTGTAAGAGGAATACATGCTTATTGAAGAGTATGAAGAACTGATACCCTGAAATTTTGAAATTTCATCTTAGTCAAATGCCCAGACCCCAACAGCCCTAAACACAACTAAACAGACTAGCAGATCTTTATAAGGCAATTTTTATCGTACAAGGTAAACTGATGTTTATTTGAACATTTGTTCCTATAAGCCTGTATGTTTTTTTCATTGAATCAGCTTTATTGAAGTATAAATCATATACACGATAAAAGTCCATGTTTTTCAGTGCCCTAGTCAATAAGTTTTGATAAATGTAAACAGTCTGGTAATCACTGCCACCATCAATAGATAGACCATTTCCATCCCCTCAAAATACTCCTTGGTTCCCTTCCACAATCAATTCCCCAGCTCTAGCCCCAGCAACTACTGATGTGCTTTCCCCCGTTCAAATTTTGGCTTTTCTCGGTTTTCACATACTGTAGTCATATAGTGAGTCTTCTTCTGTGTCTGGCTTCATTCCCTTGGCATAATGCTGTTCTGCTATTCACCAGAGTGGTTGTTCGTTTTCACTGATGAGTAGTATTTTCACATACTGGTAAATCATCCTTTGTTTATCCAGTCATCTGTTGATGGGTATCGGTGTTGTTTCTAAGTTTGGGCTATTGCGAAAAAAGCTGCTATGGAAATCTGAGTGCAAAACTTCTATTTTTCTTGGGTAAAATACCTAGGGCTGAGGAATGATGGCTTTAGTGCTAAAAAATATTTATCTTCTCTATATCAATTACCCCTAAAAAAATGAAAAATAGAAATATCTCTTAGTCATATTTCATAAAATTTATCAGCAGATCTGTTGTAAGATAGTTGAAGAGTCCATACATTTCCCAGCCCTAAAGAGTCACATACACAATCACATACATTTAACATATTCCAAGATAATGCTTAATAATATGAAGATACTATTCCTTACAAACTTCAACATATTATAAGTAAAATAAAATACACTCACATTATTATATGAACAAAGAAGACACACTATACTATTGTAATTTACTACACAATCTCTAATTTAAAAAGAGGGCAACTTTAGTCCATCTTTTACAAAGAAATATATTTATAAAATGCCTACGTGCTTTTCACACTAGTTATGTTGACTTTAATTAAGGAAGGAAAATATTTCTCATTTCCCAAATGAGAAACATTTCCTAACTCAAACATGCCCAGGATTGTTCTTACTCTAAATTTGCATATAGAAATGTCTGGAATAGAAAATTTTAAATATCAGACTCCAGGGTTATAAGCTTTCACATTCAAAAGTGCAGAGAATCCAACATTAACAAATTATAGTTCTACAAAAATCAGAATTACATCTTAGATGTCCCTTATTTAAATAACAGTGATGTCACTTTAGAGTTAACAACTACAGGGAATTATTGAATTGTAACACATGCGGATACTTAGGAAATTTCAAGTGTTCCTAATATCATTATAAAAATGAACATTTTACAATATTATTATCTCTAGAGAAAGATATATAAAGGTTACAATCAACGAAACTTCTGTCATGACAAAGTAAATGTTTCACCTTCATTTCAAATTGCTTTCTGAAATTGTTATGAAGTTCAACCTCACTGAATTAATGAAAATAAAATTTATCCCACCACAGATTTTTGGTGGCAGAAACTAAAACTTTAAAAAATACATAAAACAAAAATAGCATGAAAAGTTTCCTGACACAAGTTATATTTAGATTCCCTTAACTCAACACTTGGAAACTCAATTTTGTATTTTGTAAACTAGTCATATAAAATGATTCTGAAAGTATAAATGAGGTTTTTATCAACCAATTGACTCTGACAAGCTGCCATATCACCACCTGTCACTGGCAGCATCCTATGGAAACTTGTAGTACTTAAAACACACTCAGCGTCTGCCAAGGAAGCAGACTGCAGAGTGGAGAAGACTGGAGCTTAACACACAGGTTATTCACTGCCACACAGTGGCAACGCTGCGGGCCGGTGGAATGGGGCACTCATTCTGTGTCCCCCAAGCCCCAGGCAGGCCACTCCGCCTGCATTAATGCACCCAGTCTCTCGGATGGCGCAGAACTTCCAGAATTTCCGCTTCTTTGGAGTTCTCTGGGGGTGAGTGCATGTACTCCCATCTATACAGGTCCAAAACAAAAGCAAAACATGTAATAATAATAAAAATAATAATAAACAACACACATACCTCTTTACTTAAAATAAGTGAAAATTAAAATTCTAAGAGTAAAAAATTTCTTGTATCTCCTTGTCTCCAATGTACTTAATATGCCTTTTACCCATTAGGCTTTTAAAAAATATTTGCTGCTAAAGAAATAAAATATTTTAATAATTTCTGAGCATCCTTTGGCTAATATTAATATCTCAGAGCTAAAATACACTTTTACTAGAAACCAGGTTTCATAAAATGTAGAACCACAGAGGATCCACGGGCAAACTTTTTTTAGCTTGGCATTTATGCATTTATTTTAATGTGTTACTTTCTATTTACGGCAATAATATCGGTTTGCCTTTTTAAACAAATTCTCTCTCAGAAAAAATAAGAGTATAAAATGTAAGTGAATACCTCAGATAATATACAAATATAGTCAAAATGGTTAAGCTGTAGTATGAAGTCTGGCAAAACCTCGTTTAGACCAGGGGTTAGCAAACCTTTCCTACAAAGGGTCACATTAATAAATACTCTATTTTTACTTTTTTTATTAAAAAAAATTCTTTTAATGTTTATTTATTTTTGAGAGAGAGAGAGAGAGAGACAGAGTGCAAGCAGGGGAGGGGCAGAGGGAGAGGGAGACACTGGATCTGAAGCAGGCTCCAGGCTCTGAGCTGTCAGCACAGAGCCCAATGTGGGGCTTGAACTCACAAATTGCAAGATCATCACCTGAGCTGAAGTTGGATGCTTAACTGACTGAGCCACCCAGG
Organism: Felis catus; assembly: GCF_018350175.1. Classification (NCBI taxonomy): domain Eukaryota; kingdom Metazoa; phylum Chordata; class Mammalia; order Carnivora; family Felidae; genus Felis; species Felis catus. Next base: position 46,485,413 of record NC_058376.1, read on the forward strand.
TGTCCCATATAAATACTTTAATTTAGGCTTTGTGGGGCCACATACAATACAAAAAAGAATACAACATTCTTTTTTGTTTTTAATAATCCTTTAAAAATGTAAAGTTCATTCTTAGCTCAAGGGCTGTACAAAAACACATCACAGGCGGACTTGGATTCATCTTGCAGCCTCAAGTTTGCACGCGCTTGGTATAGACTAGAAGAAGCTAAAAGTGACCTGTCATGTGAACTATGCAAATGAGCAAGGGATTGATTTATAACCCACCCATATCTGCAGCTTACAATGTACCATATAATCAGGGGCAGCAGTAATCAGGAGGACTACCTGAAGCCCTTAACTTATCTCTAGTTTTGGGGCACCTGGGCAGTTCAGTTGGTTCAGCTCCTGACTCTTGATTTTGGCTCAGGTCATGATCTCACCGTTCATGAGTTCAAGCCCCGAGTCAGGCTCCACACTGACAGTGCAGAGCCTGTTTGAGATTCTCTCTGCCCCGCCCCTACTTATGCGCATGCATGCATAGGCTTTCTCAAAAATAAGTTAAAAAAAAAAAAAAAGAACTTATCTCTACATCTTATTCACATCTCACCTCTAGGGTGTCAGGAACACCTGACAGTGACATATATGAGCTTTTGCTACAGACATGAGATCCCAAGAACAACAGTTATACAAGGACAGAGACAATGCCATTTTGAAGACAGTGACAACTATATGGGCTACTAATCTCACCAGGCTAGATCTGGATGGCAGAATGAGGCAAGCCAGACCTTTAGTGCCATCCAGCAGTCCATTCTTTTTTTTTTTTTTAATGTTTATTTATTTTTGAGACAGAGAGAGAGAGAGCATGAATGGGGGAGGGTCAGAGAGAGAGGGAGGCACAGAATCTGAAACAGGCTCCAGGCTCTGAGCTGTCAGCACAGAGCCCGACGGAGGGCTCGAACTCACAGACTGTGAGATCACGACCTGAGCCAAAGTCGGCAGTCCATTCTTATTTGGACATCTACCCTCATGGAGAAATGAAGATTCTAGTGCTTATAAAACAAGCAATGGTAATTTTTTTAAAATATTTTCTATTTAGTCTGGACACACATCATTCTCACTTATACACAAAAAGTCAATTGTAGATCTTTATTAACCTAATAGCACCAACATAAACATCTCTCTCTCTCTCTTTCTTTCTTTCTTTCTTTCTTTCTTTCTTTCTTTCTTTCTTTCTTTTTAATATATATGTCTTTAAAATCCCCCTCCCCCCCCATTTTCAAGTAACCTTTCTGGAAGCTCACCACAGCATCATGTAAAGCACAGAGAGAACGTGGAGCATGTGCAACAATCCCTCATACTTTCACACGTTTGATATTTCATAGTGGAGAGTAAGACTTCCTCACAGGTGTAAAAATTACTAACAAAATTAAGTTGAAAAACCTGACATACATTAACAAATTTGTTTCGCCCACAGCTCTTCCTAGAAAATCACCAAGTGGGCAAGGTCATTCTGGGCCCCTACACACCATCATCCACCCTATCTTCTTATTCCCTCTATACTTTCTCACCCCTCCCCCACAGAGCCATATCATTCATCCTGCCATTCATTCGTTAAAAAAAAAAATAATTTTCCGGGGCGCCTGCATGGCTCAGTCAGTTAAGTGTCCAACTCTTGATCTAGGCTCAGATCATGAACTTATGGTTCGTGAGATTGAGCCCCATGTCGGGCTCTGCACTAGCAGCACAGAGCCTGCTTGGGATTCTCTCTTCCCTTTCTCTTTCTGCTACTCCCCAGCTTGCTTGCTCTCTCTCTCTCTCTCAAAATACATAAACAAACATGAAAAAAATTTTTAATAAAATTAATTTTCCTTAATTATTTGACTGTGATTTTATTATAAACTCAGCAATATCAAAACCATTGAAGTCATTAGGTAAGACACTGGAGTGTTCATATTTTCATGTTTTGTACGGGTTAGCAGATTGGGAGTGGAGGAATAATTACTATAATGAGTTATTCTTACCGAGCAGTTAGAGGTAAAGACATCAAGATGCTTTCAATCCTGGATCCTGGAGTGAAGAGGCCAAACTTTGTACCTCGATCATACACAAGGTTAAATTCTACATACCTGACGTAAAGACAACAAATAACATTAACGGCCAGTTGAGTAAAATCTTTCTTGGCCCATGACAAGTACCTCAAGGGCTTGGGGTGGGGAGGGGCCTCTTCCTGCCCATTGCCCCTCTCCCTCCCAATCAGCTGAACTGGCACAGGGAATACCAATCTACAGTCAGTTCAGTCTTGCCCATCCGGACAGGCATAAATAAAAGGGTATCCCACCCAACAAACAACAGGATATAGATTCGGCCCCAATATGGCACAGTTACAAAACAAGAAGATTATGTTTTCCAATAAGAAAACAGAATGGACACAAAGATGAGAACTTTAAGGCACAAAAACAAGAAAAAGAAACGACATCCTTTATTAGGATAGAACAGCTCTTTCTGGTATTCCCTCATGAACTGAGATGTTTCAGAAGACCTCATTTCACTACCTAACTTCCATTTACTAAGATAGTGCAAAACGTTCGTAATTGAAAGGCCAGGCACAGCTAACAGCAGTCTATTAATAATTACTAATATATCCTAGATATTCCCTTTTCTTAAAGTAGTTGATAGCACTGAAATGCAGTCATATAATCCAGTCTTCCTGAAGATTAATGGCAATCAAAATAAAAAGCATTGGTTGAGTTGCAGGGCTAAATTTTATGTTTCTAAGAAGACTATCCTTAGCATCAACTGAAATTTGGTTTGGTAAATTTGTTTTCCACTAACTGCCACATGGTGTCAGATCTAAACTCTGTCTAGCTGAAAAAATCTGTGATTGGCTTTAACATCATGGGATCTCTTGTAAAAGGTCATTTAAACTTCAAAGATAATTTTTACTACTCCTAAGAATTTAGAACGGTCCATAAAGCTGAAAATTCAATGAATAGACACCCTTTCAGATCATTTCTCAACTCATTCAGAAACTACTTTCTTGGTCTAAACTTCCCTCAGGGGGCGCCTGGGTGGCTCAGTCGGTTAAGCATCTGACTTCGGCTCAGGTCATGATCTCATGGTACGTGAGTTCAAGCCCCGTGTTGGGCTCTGTGCTGACAGCTCAGAGCCTGAAGCCTGCCCATTTGTTTACCCACTGGTTAGTCTTTAATCACACCTGGAGGAAGATATTCTCTAGAATTCCACAGTACATCAATTTTTAGAAAACACCCTTCTGTGTGCAAACTTGCCAAAGGCCTTGAAAAAATTTAAATATATCCATGAATCCCTTTTTAGTCCTCAGCATTTATTTATCATGGATTGAATTTTATGCATTAATAACTATTTAACACCTTCTTATAAGCCTGTTTCAAACGATAATGTAAGTGAAACTTCTTAATTTCTTCCTCGCTAAGAGCATGGAAAAGAATTTGTCTCTCAGCCACCTTTTTCACCCCAATGCTGGTTTTCTAAAACATGGTATTTAAGGGATGGCTGGGATTCTCTAGTTTGTACTAATGTCTCTTTCAAAGACTCCTATATGGAACTCCCTATATGAATTTGTTGTAAGGATCCTTGAACTGCTTTCCTTTTTTGAGTGAAGGATGCCCCTTTCCTGACATTAGGCTGACTCCTATAAGGTTTCACTTAGTTCTGATCTTTCTGATCCTTCCCATACATTTATCCTCTCTGAAGTGCCTGTAAACCATGAATGAACTTTAGCCATTCCCTTCAATTTAACAGATGCCTAAATTTTATCTTGTTTCCCTTCCCTAAAATACAGCAAAACAACAGTAAGTTAAAGATCTTTTGTTTCCTGGGCACCTAGTTGGCTCAGTTGGAAGAGCATGTGACTGTTGACCTTGGGGTTGAGAGTTTGAGTCCCATGTTGGGTGTAGAGATTAATACATACATACATAAACTTTTTAAAAAAAAATTCTAATTAAAAAAAAAAAAAGATCATTAGTTTCTGTTCTCCTGTGAAAAAGAAGACTGCAAGAGTGAAGTTCAAGGTCTGGGGAGAGAATAGTAGAAGTGGGTAAGAGACTAAAGGAAATTCCCAAGTAAGGGACTCAAGTCGAAAAGGAAGCAGCCTGACCACAGCAAGGGAAACTCCTACTTGGAGGGGAAGGAAAGGAGCGAGGTATAACGTGTGAAGGATGCAGATAGGGTTGTGAGTGCAGTGTGTAAAAAGGGGAAGACAATGCTGACAACCGTAGTCAGGACCTGGGGTTATCTGAAGGCTCAGAGTTTACTGCCATCTTAAGGCCCAGAGATACAGGGGGTAGGAGGTTCTCAGTGAGAAACACTCCCATGTCGCATCACAGAAAATTCATCTAACACCCCACACTTATACGTAACTCAAAAAATACCTGATGTGCAAGGATTCACACAAATGGAATTTTCAAAATGTCTTGTCATTACATAATGAAAAAGCAGAAAACAAAAGAACGCCAAACATTGTTCCTATGTCTAAGAAGTTTTAAGGCTTCACCTCATTAGTATTCACAAAATCTGCCAGCTTTGCACATCAAATCCTGGGCAAAACTAGAATATTGTACTTTCCAGAGGGTTTTTTGCAAATTTTCATTGGCTATTTAATGTATAATCAACAGTGCTGTGTTGGTTTCAGGTGTACAATGTAGTGATTTAACGATTCTATACATTACTCAGTGCTCACCGCCACAAGTGTGCTCTTAATCCCCTTCCCCTATTTCAGCCATGCCCCCATCACCTCCCTTACAGTAACCCCTAGTTCGTTCTCCGTATGTGTTTTTCTTGTTTGTTTCTTTTTGACTTTGTTCGTTTGTTTTGTTTCTTAAATTGTACATGTTATTCGGCCATAAAAAAAGAACGTGTCTTGCCACATGCAACCACATGGATGGAGCTGGTGGGTATCATACTCAATGAGTTAAGTCGGTCAGAGAAGGACGAATACCATATGATTTCACTCAAACGTGGAATTTAAGAAATAAAACCGCATGGAGTTTTAAATTATCCTCTTGGGTATACCTTCCCCACTAAACCATGAGCTTCTTTTCACAGATGCATGTTATACTCACCACTGTAGCCAGGACAGTGCCTAGCCATAAGGGTTGCATAATAAATGTCAAGGAAATGAAAAAAGGAAGGAATAGTAAAAGTATTATTTGAGAAATCATGGGACCAAAGAAAGAGTCCCAAAACAGATGCACTAAGAAACTTCTAACAAGAAAACTTAATCAACTTCCATTTTCCCAAATTTCTAAATTAAAGGACCAGATCACACAGGCGGCCATAAGAAAGAATAAACACAGATATTTCTCTTTAAACTTGAAACATTATTTAAGTTGACCTCTTCAGGGACTAACTTTACCTCCTCAAATACTGAAAGTTTTATTTGCCTGAGACAGAATTGACATGAACGAGAAAATCCATGTTACAGCCATGGACCAGTACTACAAATGAAATTAAGACAGCAGTGAGAAATTGATGTGAGCTGGCAGGGTGGATCATTGGAGCTGATCTGCAAATATACCTCGGGTGAAGACGACCTCAATGTGGTCACCCAACTGGGCTCTAAGCTCAATGCACAGAACAGGGTGGCTGAGGTTGAGTATCTAGTAAGAAATCAAAACCTGCTTCAACTACTTAACTTCCTTTGTGTATGGGAAAGACTACCAGTTTTGAGGTCACGGTGACCTGCTTCTACATCTGGGATCTTTTATTTACTAGTTGTAATCCTGGGCAAGAGACTTACTTTTCGGGGAGGAAGTTTTATCACCTGTAAAATGATGATAATGACACCAATCTCACAGGTTTGTAAAGAAAACTAGATGCAATCTGTCTAACACTGGCTGGCACACACATCATTAATAAGTATTACCATTAAGTGTAAATAATTTCTGAAATGGTTATTTCCATTCTAACAACTTCCATGAAACCTTAAAATGGATGGAAAAGTGTGGGCTTCCAAATCTACAAAACAGCAAAAACATTAAGTGATGCCCATATCTTGGCGTAAGGCTGCAAGGAACTGCTAGAAGACTAAAAGAAATCAGCTGAATTAAATTCAGCAAGTACTAATACATGGCTCCTACAAATCTCTCATATACAGACAAATGAGGTAACCTCTGCTGTTTTTACAACGCTATTTCAGACAAATCTTAATATTCATTTGATATTCACCTAGTTACCAAAAGAAGTTCCAGTTAGTACTAATACAACTCTAACAAAGTACCTGTCAAAGGCAACACATCCCCCTCCATTCATTCACCCACCACAATGGCTCCACCCTCCCCTGCCCCAAGGCTTGCAATGAGATGGTCTATTCTCCTGTCGCTCACTCGCTCACTCACCGTCCTCTCCGCAGCTGCTGCCACAGCTTCTCCTGGGGGGTGAATGAGTCATCACAGTGCTTTTTCACAAGAGGAATGTATGAAGGAACCACAGCCTGGGCGCAGCTCTGCACAAAGCGAAACACTTCTTCCTTGGATGGAGAGTCAAGGTCATCAAAAAAGATGCCCCCGATGCCCCTCCGCTCCCCACGATGGACTATAAAAAAGTAATCATCACACCTGGAAGACACAGCAAGGCCATGTCAGGGATCAAAGGGGAACAAAAGGCATGAATGTCAATGTGAGCATTTCAGCTTATCCTTGACTAATGCCAAAGCAATGTCCTTACTTTTCTGCCCAACTATGAAAATGAAACTAGGGCTTCAGACACATTTCCTGTAAGTAGCAACCATGTAGAAAATGCTTATGCTTTCATCTGCAAAGCAAAGAATAGAACACATATCTAAAGGATGTGGAATTCTAAGAACTTTAGTGAAAAAGAAACAGAGTCCAGTATTAAGAGTGTGTTTTTTATTTACTTATTTTGAGAGAGAGAAAGAGAGTGCATGTGCTCTCGAGCATGAGTGGGGGAGGGGCAGAGAGAGAGAGGGAGAGAGAATCTTAAGCAGGCTCCACGCTCAGCATGGAGCTGGATGCAGGGCTCGATCCCATGACCCTGGGATCACGACCTGAGCTGGAATCAAGAGTTGGATGCTTCACTGACTGAGCACCCCCAGGCGCCCCAACAGTGTATTTCTTAAAACAAGTGATGCTGCTGCCTTCAGCAGCACTGGGGCTTTTGCAAGAGGCAGGACAGGAATCCTCCAACCAACAACACCAACCAGGTCTGACTGGGTGCCAACCCTTCGGCTCTCAAGTCAGGTTCTTTATTCGCCAAAGGAAGGCACAGCAAATAATCTCTAAGGTTTTCAGCAATACAATGCGGAGTCTCCATAGCCGGCATGACTGAGGGAAGGGCTGGTGGAAGGAGACGTTCAGAGAACGTCTAGGGACGTATGAAAGCTTACCCCTGTGAGCCAGCACATGAAACTATCCATCTGCTCCTGAGGCTTTCCCCTCTGTGCCCACTAGAACAGCTTTCCTAAAAAGTCATTTCCTAAATGCTCAATTTGTAGAAAATAGTTTACTTGTGGAAACAACTTTTCAGATGATCTCTATAAACAGAAAAACCTGTACAAACAAAAACTAAAAGCTATTTAAAAGGTTCCATTAAAAATAGCCTTAATAGTTTAAACCAGCAAAACAAAACAACAAAACACAAAACCAGTAGCAGATGCAAATCCCTAGAACTGATGCAATGGTATAATTCACCTTGACTGTGACTTGTTGGCTGTCCTTTACAGGCACATTTTATTAGCATAGTTGAAGACCATCCTGGGCAAGGCTGTGAAGTCAGCTTTCACCAAATCACACTATTTCAAAATCACCAGAAAATTAAGAAGTTTGCTAAATACTTACACTAAAAACTTCTTTTTTAACTAGCCTGCATCCTAGATGTCTTAGTAACTAGTATCACTCAGATAAAGTCATCTCAATAATGGCAATAAGAGGAAACCAAAAAAAGAGAAGGTCACCCAAACCAGTCCTCTTCCTGGAAGGAGGCTGATTTGTGTGAGAGTGTGTGTGTGTGTGTGTGTGTGTGTGTGCGCAAGAGAGAGAGAGAGAGAGAGAGAGAGAGAGGGAAAATCACTCCATCTTACATTCATGCTTCCATAGCTGTGCAATTTTCATTGGTAGTATCAATCAAAAGGAGAATATATCTTTTCTGAGAATTTTAAAGCTGAACTCCATACCCTTACATAATATCAACATCCCACAATTATCAGCTCTAAAAACAATGCAAAACAACAACAACAACAAAAACACCAAAACCTTTCCTGTTCTTCCTTTTTCAAGAATGTCAATTAGCTCTAGGCAGAGTTGAGTACGTTATTCTTATTCCAAACAATTTATGCTTATACTCCATTTTACTTCTGCCAAATATCTTGGATCTCCTCACAACTCATTTGTTTCCCTTTTCTTTACCATTAGAGTTTCCTTAACCAAAGTTTCCAATCCCAGTCTTCTTCTTGTCCAAATCTCTGGTGTATCTGTATCTTTCCCTAACAGTTCTCTGACTCTTCCCATGTCTGAATATTCCCATGGCAACAAACATTCTCATCTGGGATGAGAAGTTAAAAGCCAACCCCAGGATTAAAAAGCCTCTGATTCTCAGGCATAGATCACCTTAAAATTTATATTCCAAATCATTTGGGATCAAAAAATACACTGCTACCCAATTATTAAAATATTCCTAAATAAACAACATAATAAAACCACTTCAAACTAGCATTCTACTTCTGGTGCCAAAAAAAAACCCAGATCAATCTTCATAAGCTGAAAAACATATTCAGTGACATAATATTGCCTTCAGGATCTACAGGAGGAAGCAACAGAATATATTTTAGGTGTTATGACATCTTTACCTACCATTTTTTAAATTTAGGGTAGAGATCAGGACCATGCTGGTCACAAGCCTCCTTTAGAGTTCTGTGGAAATGGACAGCATCCTCTTGGTTCAAGTATGTTGGAGTGAGGTCACATCCACCACCAAACCACCACAGCTTGTTACCTACAAAATCGAGACGTGTGATTTTCACGCAGACTTTGGACTTTGAGATGTAGCACACTACTCACTGTATTAGCAAACTTAATTTATCAGCTTAGTTTAACATGAAGTGGGTGACAATCAAAAAATATTTAGGGGCATCTGGGTGGCTCAGTAGATTAAGCATCCTACTTTGGCTCAGGTCATGATCTCATGGTTCATGGGTTCAAGCCCTGCATCGGACTCTGTGCTGACAGCTCAGAGCCTGGAGCCTGCATCTCCCTCCCTCTGTCCCTCTCCTGCTCATGCTCTGTCTCTCTCTCTCAAACGTAAATAAACATTAATATATATATATTATATAAATTTATATAATTTATATAAATTATATATATTATATAATTATAATATAATTATATATATTACATATATATAATTATATATATAATATATATATATAATATATATAAATATATATATATATATATATATATATATATATATATATATATATAAATTCAACTAAATTTAGCTCTGAATGGCCAGTAAAGCCTAGGCAGGAAAGAAAAGGTAAAAGTATGAAATCAAAAAGTGACAGAGTAGATCCAGGCAGGAAAATGATATGATATGCATGGCAGAGAATGATGAAACACCACATGGGTGGACCAGGAAGTAGATCTCAACTCTGGCTGCATATCAGAATCACACGAGGAGCATAAAATGCCTCTGCTGGGTCACAATTAAAAAACAAACAAGCAAAGAAAAAACAAACAACAAGCAAATCTCTGGCCCAGGTATCTGCAGTTTATAAAAGTTCCCCAGGAGATTCTGATGTTCCCTGTATTAAAAACCACTGCCTGTCCCGCCTTAAGCCCAGAAAGGGCAAAAACACTTACAGAGGGACACAACTTACCATTTAAGAATAACTATTACATGTGTTTAGTTGGGTCTATAGGCTGTCAATACCAGTTACCAACTTCTAACATTAAAAGGTTGAACCAAGGGGCGCCTGGGTGGCTCAGTCGGTTGGGTGTCCGACTTCAGCTCAGGTCACGATCTCCCGGTCCGTGAGTTCGAGCCCCTCATCGGGCTCTGGGCTCATGGCTCAGAGCCTGGAACCTGCTTCCGATTCTGTGTCTCCCTCTCTCTATGCCCCTCCCCCCGTTCATGCTCTGTCTCTCTCTGTCCCAAAAATAAGTAAACGTTAAAAAAAAAAAAAATTAAAAAAAAAAAAAAGGTTGAACCAAACTAAATGTCTTCAAAATGAAAGTTAAATACATCGACTTTAAATACCACACCTCCAGAGAGACCACCAGCCATAGAGCGGCACTGCACAGACGCTCCACAGGGTGGTAACAGTAGGTCCGGCTAATTTGGAGACATGGGCTGAACTACACGTCCTTAATGAGGCATGATCAACTCCACCCTATCTTAAACCCACTGATAACACGCTGGTGACTAGCAGAGCAATACACTTGGAAGATATTTTCACATTTTCACAAAAGCAAGTTTTCCATTTCGATTTAACCTTATACATGAGGTTTTCCTTTGGATTTTCTTTCCTGTGCAAAGAACCCTGTGTGCACTTTGAAGCTGAGATTCATTAAATCATTCCTTCTGCGTTGGAGGAAATATGGGGAAGTTCAGAGCCCAGCCAATGCTATTTCCACTTTTCACCTCTCGTGCATAATCCATTGCACCTGCCAAGGAATAAGGCTTAATATGCCTCCTGAAAACCTCGTTAAGATTTATATATTCTTTCTCACATTCTTAAATTATGCCCCCCGGCTTGTTTTAAAATTCATATTTGCACAATAATATTTTCCACAGCTCCAGGGATGCTTACCATCAGCTTCTTCTACTTCAAAGTATCTGTAGTTGAAATGGATAGTAGGAGCATGAGGATTCTTGGGGTGGATAACAGAGCTCACGCCCATAGCAGAAAACGGCAATTTACCTGGAAAGCAAAACACGTGGTGAGCTCTGCTTACTCATCGGGCTTAAATCACTCCAACTTGGTTTCAGGACCAATTTTCAAAAGCTCCTTTTTGTCTCTTAAAATACAATTTTTAAAAAGTAAACGTGAACATGCTTCTTTGGGATGTGCACCCTAATGTGTTTTTTTTTCCACAGAAGCAATATTTATTGTACAAATAGAACTCATGGGGAATAAAGGTTTGCAGGGACTTTTAAAGGCTGTTGAGACTGCCTGATTTACCATCTTTCGTCTTCAGAATTTTCCCTCTGCTTCGCATTTGTTTCGCTGCTTCCTCAGAAAGATTTCCATGAACAACAGAAACGCTCACCCCAGCCTTTTCAAAAACATGCCCATCTTGAAGTACACAGCTGATGCCACCACCTCCTGTTTACAGAAATACAAGATGAGGAGAGAAGGTAAGGGTGTATGCAAAATCGAAAACAACGCTTGCATGAAGGTGGTGGGATTAGGAGTGACATTCCTCCTCTACTGTCCAAATCTTCTAGACCATCAGGATATTTAGCATTTTAAAGTACAATAAAATTAGATAACTAGCATAGCTTGATGACACTGTGACTGCCTAGTGGGCAAATATTCTATCTTTCCCACAGCACTAAACTGAGTATTTCTTCTACATCTAAAATAAATCACTGGACGGGCGCCTGGGTGGCTCAGTCAGTTAAGCATCTGACTTGATTTCTGCTCAGGTCATGATCTCAAGGTTTGTGAGATGGAGCCCCCACCCAAAGGGCTCCATGCTAATAGCTCAGAACCTGCTTGGGACTCTCTCACTCCCTTTCTATCTGCTCCTCCCCTGGCCAAGTTTGCTCGCTCAAAATAAATAAATAAACTTTAAAAATAAAATAAATCACTGGAATATTTTCCCTTCAAATACTACTGTTCACAATGGCATCCATTGGTTATGATACATGAGAGAAGTCCAAAGTTAAAAACAGGTATGGGTATGTTTGAGGAATGTTCTGTTATTACCAAGTTTAAGAGCTCTGTATTGTTTTTTCTCAGTGTGCTGTGTACCATTTAATTTTGTTTATAGGCACTTAAAAAACAGTAGACATTTGAACTCTTCAGGGATTTGGGCCTTTAAACTGAATAAGATACACATTAATATTTAGGTAGATGAGATTTACTACTAATAGGTTTTTTTTTTTTTTAAGACACTAGAGTTACCACAAAGGCAACTGTTCATAGAGGTACTTGTTTGTCTTTATTTCTAAGAATTTTTAGAGCTGGATGGGACATAAGACTATCCAGTGCAACCCCTGTACATTTCAAGTGAGAAAATGAGGCCCAGAAAGACAAAACACTTTATCCAACATCACACAGCTGGCAAGTTGTCCAATTTGTTTTAGTGCTTTCTATGCATCAGACAATATTTTAAGCACTTCATATATCATCATCCCTACAATCCCCTCATATAGTATCTAATCTCATTTCAGAGAAGAGGACACAGAGGCACATCAAAAATTAAGTAACTTCTGAAGGCCACAAAGTTACTCTAGTACTTGTAGTTGGGTCCTTGTTCAATGGTCTTCACTTGAAAACATTATAAGATAGATAACACTACAAAAGATCAGATTTAACCTCACTTAATAGAGATGAGGCAGCATCACAGCTCAAAAGCTGAGGAGAAGGATGCTGTAGTATTCCTAGCTAAGAAGCCAGGAATTCTTCAAGTTTATGACCAAGATGTGGGCTTTCCCTACATAGGCAATAACAAGGTCATAAATACATGATTCTATAAAAACTGGATTTTTCTTTACTGAAGTACAATTGACACATAACATTATATTAGTTTCAGGTGTACACCACAATGATTCGATATTTGTATACATTGCAAAATAAGTCTAGTTACCATCCAACACCACAGTTACAAATTTTTTTTTTCTCATGATGAGAATTTTCAAGATCTACTCTCTCAGCAATATATGCAATACGATATTTTTGGCTGTAGTCACCATGCTGTACATTACATCCTTATGACTTATTTATTTTATAACTGGAAGTTTGTACCTTCACCCATTTTGCCCATTCTCCTCACCCCCTCCTATGTGTTAACTACTAATCTGAAGAACTGGGTTTTGCCACTGGAAGGGAAGATTGTCCTAGCAGGAAGTCTGAGGGGTGCTTTTGGTAGAACTACTGACAAGCCAAATATTTCTTGCGCAACTTGAGAAAAAGACATAATGACACAATGACAGCCTCAGTTGGAGGAGTCTGGCCAACACGTAGCAAATAGGAGGCAAGTTAATCTTTCCATCTCTAAAGAAGGAGGAGAAGGGGGAAATGCACCCAGAGAAGCGGATGAAATGTGAGGAAAATCGATGCTCAATTACAAATATGGACACCCAAGTCTGTTGGCTAAAAATAACCCTAAAACTATTAGAAAAAGCGCCATTAAAAAATCGCATAGACTTTGAAACGTCCAGGATTAGAGTAACAGATCTGCATCTAGAGGTCTGCAAACAGAAGCCTGATGACCCTTACAGTCTCAATCTTCCTAAAGGTGTCCCTTCTAACCTAGCAGCCGCTCTGTAGGTACCCCTTTCCTACTCCCAGCCCCTATTCTCCGTCATCTGCTGCCAGCAACCTAAATCTCGATCTCTAACCGCCCCCCCCCCCCCCCCCCGTCTCCACCTCCCGCTAGGCGCTGGCCTCCTCACCTTCCTTCCTCTCCCACCGGTCCACGGAGAAGCGGGCGCCCCCGTCTACCTGTGCCAGAGCCTGGCACACCTGGGCCTGGGTCTCCAGGATCAGCAGCTCCATCTTGGTCTTCATGTCGCTCGGTCTCCCACGCAGCTCGCGCAGGTCGGTCACAGGCAAGGCCATGAAGCAGCTGCAGCGACGGGCCAGCTCGTCCTCCTCCTCAGGCTTCCCCGACGAAGAGCTCCGCGCCCCCGAGCTCTTGGGCACCATCTCCGCCCGCTGTACGTGCCCGAAGGCGGCGGCGGCCAGCCCCGCCAGCCCGGCCAGCCCCGCCAGCGCCGTGGTCAGCCCGGTCCCCAACCGGGAGGCTCCTCCCGCGGTCCGGCCGTGCCCCAGCCCGCGGCACTGCTCGGTGCCAGCGGAGCCCGGGGGCCGGCAGATGCGTCCCGCGGAGCAGCGCCCCGGCCAGGCGCACATCGCTCCGCGGCCGCCCCGAGCAGCTTGCCAGCAGGAGCCCGCGCACAGCCTGCCCAGGTGCAAGGTCATACTGCCGCGCTGTCACCTCTAGCAATGCCCACGTCCCGGAGATCGGTCCCTGAGCTTCTGGATGTCCCAAGCTGGGGAGCAGCTCTGGGAGTGGAAACCTTGGCGGGGAAGAGCTACTACCGGGTCGGCTCTCGGGCGGCGGGCGGAGGGGCGGGGGATGCTGGGAGCTGTAGTCCGGCTCCTGTCGCCGCCTGCAGGGGCGCGCCGGGAAGATAAAGAATCCAGTCCCCAGAAGGGCGGGTGCCAAGACAAGGGACCTGGATGCCGAACGTGCGAGAGGGCTGTGTAAGTAATGAGATAAGAGGCTTTCTGGTCACGTACAACCTCTGGTCTGCTATCCAATCAACCACAGGGTGTAGACAAAGTACACTGAGGACGCTGAGGACCAATGGAGCAGAAATATGGCCAGAGTCCTTCCCCATTTACATTTACAATTTACAAGTTACATTTTCAAACAGAGTTGCAAATCCTGGCTCTGAGGTGTATAGGAGGCCCCTTCGTGCCCCGTTTCCAGTCCGGGAGACCTTCTAGAACTTGCAGGAGTGGCTTGGGGCGGAGCCTGAGAGACTTCCTCCGTACCAACAGTTTTTAAAGTGAGTCCGCAAGGTAGTCAAGGGATGCTAAGAAAATCCTAGTAAAAGACTTTAGGAGAGTTCATCATTGCAGTCTTTCCAGTTCATGATCCTGCACTAACCAGTTGATTCTTACAGAAATAGGGAAAGCAAAGTGATCATTTTACTAAACACGCGTAAAAGTAATGACCTGGTGTGTTTGGGTGATCAAGGAATAACATTAGACTTAAAAATACATATAACCCTACAATCGTGGCGTGCTGCCAAGTATTTCTCACCTTTTAGTACTTTCAACAACTCATGTAAGCTAGGCGGGGCAAACATTTGCCCTGCTTTCTCCCTGCTACTTACTACCAACACACACACACACACACACACACACACACACACACACTTCAAAAAAGATGTAAGAAGCTAACATAGATTTGACAGATTTTTGTTCTTATTGTTCCTGTAACATACCACAGTTTTGTGTTGTCTGAACATGAAAGTGTTAGAAAGACTGTCATGGAATGATTTTAATTTCCAGTAGTAGATAATAATTTAAGCCACTTGTGGTGGTCTCTACAAGTTTTTAGTGGCTAGATGCAGTGATGGAACTTCATGGCTATGGGTCAGACAAACTGTTCAAACCAGTGTATCTTATCCATCCACAATTGCATCTGGCAACTCTCAAAGTGAGACACAACATTAGCTGGGTAGGTATGCTTGACTCACTAGCAGATTCAATAAAATGTAAAGGTTTGGATTGAGAAGTGAATAGACTACTTCAGGGGAAGAATACCATTGGATTTTAGCCATAGTGTAACATGCTGGGAGGCTGAGTTGCAGGAGGAAAGGGAAGATAAGAACTATCACTGCAGTAAGAGTTGTTTGCCTCTCCTAGATGCCTGTGATAGGGTTTGGCTGGGCCTGGGGATAGCAATTGAACCTCATTAATGGAAAGGACCTCTCTAGCGCATTTTTGTATAAGAACCCCATTCATTTTTGCTCTGATTCTGAGAATACTCATAAAGCTAGGAAAAGATAAGCAGACACAGGCCGCTTTGAACATATGCACAGTCAGATAGTCTGGTCTTGAGCCAACTGTGTCCTAATTTGCAGGTTTCCATCCCTCCCCATCCTTGGCCTCTCTTTGCAAAGAGCTTGCTCTCCTTTCCTCTGGTTTCCAGAGACTTCCATACCCTTACCTTATTATGCTATGCTAAAGAAAGGCCTTTATAACTTTCAAACTTAAAAATAAAATAGCTAGTTATTTAATCAGCACAAATGAGTTTATCTGGGCATAGCGGAAGAATTGTAACTCCAGACATGCAAACTACACCACACCATAGGCAAGAACAACAATACAGAGGAACAAAGAAAAGGAGCTTCCTTTTATAGAGGAGAGAGTTGGGAAGGGTTGTTTGGAAGGAAATTTCATAGGAGGAGAAAGAGAGTTCAGAGTTGTGGTGGCTTCCCATTGGCTGAGTTGTGACAGTTTCTCATTGGCTGGGTTGTTGCTGGGTGAAAAGTAAATCTTTCTCCTTCCTGAAGGGGTATGCAAAGTAAGATGTAACTGATACTGAATGAGAACCATCCCTTAATTTTTTCCTGACCTGATTTTGAATTGGGTTTCATTTATTCATTTTCACACAGCCTGGTTAGTGTGAATGTAAATTACCTTCCTGTGGCTACAAATAGTCTCCAAGAGATTTAAGACCTATTTGTCAGCATGGAATAAAAAAACATCCCCTATTGAAGCAATTTCAAGCTTTTTAAAGCTAGTGAGGACAAATAATAAGTTTATAATAAGGTACAAAACATAAAATGTAAGGCTTCTCATCCTTTTTTGAGCCTGGTTTCCTGCACTGCTTTATGTTCTATATGATCCTGCAAAATAAAAAGATTTTGAATAGCCTTGTACAAACTCATGAGGCATGTATGTATATATATATGTGTGTGTGTGTGTGTGTGTGTGTGTGTGTGTGTGTGTGTGTGTATATATATATATATATAGTGGTTATGTATATATGTTTATACCACTATATATATATAGTGGTAGTGAGATAGCAAAGAAGTGGACTTTTTGATATTTTTACTCAATTTTTTAGAATTTATATTTTAAATGTTTAGGTCTTTATATAATTTTATTTTAGAGGGAGATCGTGTGTGTGAGTTGGGGAGAGGGGCAGAGGTAGAGAGAGAGAAAGAATCTTAAGCAGGCTCCATGCTCAGTGTGGAGCCCAATGCAGGGCTCAGTCTCACAAACCATAAGATCATGACCTGAGTGGAAATCAATATTTGGATGCTTAACCCAACTGAGCCACCCAGGTGTCCAGAAATGTTTAGGTCTTTAGAGGCAAATATTTACATATTTCATTAAAATAATTGGTTCTTATAGTTAAATGTAGGTTAAATATCCAATGCAATTTGTTGTTACTGACTTGCTTTTTCTTTATCTGAAGTAATTTTAAGATTAGTTTCTCATAGAGGTATAGATACCACCCAAATAGTCAAGAAAAGTTTTATGAAAGGGAGGAATCATGGTGTCTGCACCTTAGTCCTTCACCTTTTGCCTTTAGCCCTCCCTATTTCTTCTCTATAGTAATATGCATGTGATATCTGGAGTTGCAGCAACGATTTGTGATGAAGACTATCAAAATCACATGAAAAAATTTGAACAGCAGTAAGATAGAAGGAGCCTGGATCCTGATACTTCCTTGAGCAGATGGAACTCCTGGGCTGGAGTTTTTGTTATATGAGAAAAATAAATAAAGGTACTATTTGTCAGATTGTCAGTACCTTCAGCTTAAGTCTTTCTAATATCCTAATTATCCCATCTTGATTCTATGTCTACCCTGGAGCCAACCAACAATGGCCAGGGGTAGAGGATGGAATCGTGTTACAACATGATGACCTCCAGAGATGCCTGGGTGGCTCAGTCGGTTAAGTGTCCAACTCTTGATTTCGGCTCAGGTCATGATTTCATGGTTCGTGGATTTGAGCCCTGTGAGGGGATCCATGCTGGCAGTGCGGAACCTGCTTGGGATTCTCTGTCTCCCTCTCTCTGCCCCTCCCCTGCGCGCTCTCTCTCTCTCTCTCTCTCAAAATAAATAAACATTAAAAAAAAAAAAAAAGAACATGATGACCTCCCACTATAATTGAGGGGAATGGTCAGTATTGGATATCATTTCCACAAAAAAGGGAAATATGGTAAGCAGATAATACAGTTGATGCCCAGGATAGAGATAAATTTTTGAAGATAATTCTGGGGTATTGAGCTTATGAATCTAAGATGAACACAAATATGGAATTCAGAAAGAACTAACAAGTTAGGTGTGACAGAAGGTAATAGGTTTAACCTAGACAGTTATTAAAAGTTATTTCTACCGGTTCAGCCAAAGCTATCCAGCTGTTCCATTTGCCTTAGGTACAGTAGTTTCCTGGCCACCCTGCCCCTTCACCATATAATGCTCTCAGCAACCATTCTAGGAGGCTTTAGAACACTATGGGTCAACTGAAAGGGAGAGTCGTTTGGGAAGATGTTGGGAACAACGTGTTTGGGTATATGCAGGTATCTCTTCTGTTTAGGCAATCAAGGGACAATGGGCATGGGGCAATAAAGACATCAGACAGCAGTAAGAAAGACATTTAACCAATGTCATGTGTATCTGCCTCCATGGTGTTTCGTGGCACTTTCAACTAATGTTATTTGCTCAAGAGATGCAAAGCTGCTTTCACTCACGTCATGGCAAATTCATCTTATCTGGTGAACTAGAATGCTTTCTTGGAAAACACACATCTAAGGCTTTTTAACTTAAGCCCATATGAACATCTTTTTAAACTTAGGAGTCAAGAATTAGTTCCCTTTGTTCTCTACGTCTATCTAAACATTTTCTTCCATGTCTAACAGTTTAGCAAAGAGCAGGACCTGCTTCTAGAGGTTGAATGAATGCAGAGGGAGAAAAGGGCACTTTTGAAATATTTTCTTTTATTGCAAGACATGCTGAGATGCTGGTGGGTTACAAATGGAAATATGAATCCTGAGGAGTGAGGGCTGGAAGGGTAAAGATTTGTGAGATACCCACCATGCTGGAATGATGGAAAGTTCATAGAGGAAACTTTAGAAGAAAAGGATAAAGGGTTCAAAGTCAGAACACAGCGCATAAGACACATTTAGGGACAAGGGAAACAAGAAGTCATAGGGCCTTTGGTGCCATGTCACAGAAGTATGAAGGGGAGAAGTCGTCAAAGAGAAGAGTGTGGTCCGTGGGCAGAGATCTGCACTCTCTGCTCAGAGAACACAAGTGCAGAGTACCAGATTATGAAAATTATAAAGTCACTGGCTGCCTTTGAGACAGAGCTTCAGAGAACTGGATGAGGTAGATGCTAAATTGAAAGGATATATAGAACAATAGTAACTTAGAGTGGGTAGTTATAAGATTGATCTTTGGTTTGAGGTGGAAAACTTGAGCATGTTTTTTGCTGAAAGGAGTGAAGCAACTGAGCAAGACTAAAAATTCAAGAATATGCACCACTAGGAGACCTTATGGCCAGAACCAAGCTTTGTTTTCTCTGCTACTTTTCCCAAACTGAACCATTTAATCTCCATTCAGATAGCACAAAGATTAGGGGGCATGGGAATGAGGGCTGGGCCAGAAGATTCAATGCTCCTGGTCCTAACATATGTACCTTCAAGGGATCTGGACTTCTTACTCCAAATGTTTGCCCCCACCCTCACTCTCTCCCTAACCAGCAGCCTTACTATTCTAGGCTCAACTGTAATAGAAGGGCTATGAGAACTTTGTAGGGGCGACTATTCTTGGTCAAACTAAGTCCTGGATCATTCATTTTTCCTGTAGACATTTATTTAACACTTTCATGTGCTATGCTAAAAACAACCACATCAAGTGGATGGAAACACTGGTATTGCCCTTACCTGCTGGATCAGGAAACTGAAGCTTATGTTTAGGCATAGACCAAGTTTCTAACGTGGACCTTGTTTCTAATGCTCTTTTAACATCATTCCACTGTTACACCTACACCTTACCAGGAACCAGGGTACACAAAAAAGTTACCTCCCTTTTCCTATCCTCCCAGAAATGGATATTCCATTTGAGCCACCAGATCATCTCTTCCAGTGAAATACTATACAGGCAGTTCCCACCTTGCCAGGTACTTCAGGACCATAAAAATCACTGTGGAAACAGAAGCCAAACAAATCAATCTTAATAATCAATGTGAAACAATTATGATTGTTCTGTGACCTTTAAAACTTTCTGCCAAAACACTATGAATTCAGTTACTGTAGGTTAGAAATGAAAAAACAATATCAAAATTCATATTTATTTGGTACACTACAATTTAAAGGCTTAGAAATATTCAGAATTCAAGTGTCTTATTTCTCTGTACTTATCAAGAATAGTTTGAAAAGTGCTGGGCTTCTCTTCTTATTCTGTAATTTCTGACCCAGAGTGAGCATCTTTTCTATACCTTAGTGAAGTGTCATGCTCTTTCTAAGTTTAAATTACCTTCCAACATTTTGTCCCTTGTGCCTTCAAAGTTGTGGAATATTCCAAGAGTTCCTTTCAGTTTTTATTTAAGTAATCTCTACAGCCAATGCGGGGCTTGAACTCACAACCTTGAGATCAAGAGTCACGTGCTCTCCTGACTGAGGCAGCCAGGTGCCCCTCCCACACCCCCAAGAGTTCCTTTAATGTGAAATTGTTGTTGTTTTATCAGTATCACTTCTGGCTTGCCATAACCACTTTATTCCTTTATATTAATATGTTTTCCTTCACCAAGCTCCTCTGATACTTAATTTTATGTCTCAACTTGGTTGGGGCCATGGTGCCCAGATATTTGGTCAACATCAGCTTTTCCCTGGGTTTCCAGCATGCTGGCTCACTCTGCAGATTTCTGACTTGCCAGCCTTCATAATCATGAGCCAGTTCCTTAAAGTAAATGTCTCTTTACACACACACACACACACACACACACACACACACACACACCTAATTGGCTCTGTTTCTCTGGAGAACCCTCACTAATACAGTTCCTATGGCTGAATATCTGTCTCAAAATGTGGGAGGAATGAAATTTCCATGCTCAGCTATTTCTTCTATAATTTCATGTACATTCAATTAGGATTTCACTTACAGCGTTACCACTTTTTGTTTCTTTACTACACTTTCATCTTTGTTGCCCAATTACCACTTTCCTTAATCCATTTTGGCAAAATGTCATGTGGACTTATCACTGAGAAACGAGGAAGCAACATAGCTACACACTTTGCTTTCTGTGCATAAACTGAATAACAGACATTTGGTGACCAATCACTAACAGACTTGCAGAAAAATAACGTGATTGGTCAGTGAACATTGTGTGCACCTGTTATTTATGTTGTTATTTGTGGACTGAAGAGGTAGCACAAAGTGTGTACTTCATGCAAGTACCCATAGTTATATGATGTGGTAACTGAAATTTGAACTGTGTTGTTGGAGACCTGGTGGTATTTAACTAAGCCACAGTAACTAACTGTAATTTGTGCATATTGAAACCATGCAATGCAAGGACTGCCTGTATTTACTTTTAAACCAGTTGTCTAGATCTATAATTTAGAAACCTTTACCATTAAGGACCATAAAGCAAAGAAACAAGGTTCTCAACTGAATCAGCAGCATCTCTATAAAAATTCTATCATTTTATTAACTGGCATTCTTGAGATACCTGATACTTATTTTCTTTACTATTTTCTGTGAATAACTGGCTGCTTAGAGAATCACGTAAGAAATGTCCAAATCTAGGAAGTGGTTTGCGGTAGAGACAGCTACTAAGAATCTATTTTCCCTTTCTCCCTTTAATGATGGTACTCCAGGTTTAGTGGGGATGTAGCTGCCTCACTAAGGACCACATTCCCATCTTTTCTTAAAGCTTTTGACCAGATTCTGGCCAGTGGGTTGTGAGCAAAGCTGTTGAAGGCCACTTCTGGGTTTGTCCTTAAAGGAATGGATGTTCTCTTCCCTGGCCTTTTCTCCACTGGCTGGTATACAGATGCAAGAGCAGGAAGTGGAACAGACACTTTGATCCCAGAAATTGAATCTGTGTGTTGAGTGGGGGTGTCAGAACTCCCCTATAGAGACTACTATTTCTGGACAGTTATATCAGAGAGAATAAATGTCAACTTTGTTTAGCCATTACATTGTAGGGTCTTTTGTTACAGACATTTAACTCTAACCTAAAAAAACACACATGGATGGATTCCTGTTTGGGAATAAGTAATAGCCTGTCATAGTAATACAGGGGATTTGTACACATCATACTAAATAGTTAATGGATTCTCCCCCCTTCTAACTTTAAGAAGCTCAGAAGGGAGATACTTCTGCAAGTAGTTAGAAGGGACAAGAGAAAAACAGATGGATCTTGGTCCAATCCCCTTCTGACATAACAAATTGAGTAGGACCTACTGAGGACAATTAATGATGTGATGAAACCACCACAGATAAGACGAGCAAAATCTGCCTCTTGCACAGAGAGGTTTTGGTGTTTACCATAAACACTTACTGTGCACTAAGGATATGAGCCTCCATTCCTAACAACCAGACTTGTGGGATTGGAGCCTTCCAATATTTAAATTGAATTCCCAGGAGCTATTGAGGTATGATGAGAGAGACAGTTATCAGGCAATATTTATATAATACTTCTGTGCCAAAAATCAGTTTAAGATAGTATTAATAAGTTAAGACATTGACATGTAAATAATTTATCCTAATACAGTCCTTAAAATTTGTACATCATGAAATTTGGCTATTTTGTACAAAATTGATAAAAGATCAGATCCAACACCAACAAGCATGTAATGCTCATATGTATACACTAGAGGGCACTCATCTACTATTTTCTGTTTGAACAACATTTACAGTAATGGTTTTCAAATCAGTGCGTAGAAGAATCATCTTGGAATCTTGTTTAAAATGTATACCTTTGGGCTGTGGAGATGCCTGAGAATCTGCATTTTTAATGAGAGGCTATAGGAGAGCACGGTAAAGAGCATGACTAGTGGAGCCTGACTGCCAGGGTTTGAAACCTGGTTTTGCTACTTGTGAGCGTAAATAATTATTTAACAAACCTCTGTGCTCAGTTTCTCATCCATCAGATGAAGTTAGAAATAGCACTTACCTCTTAGGGTTGTTGTAATGATTAAATGAGCCAAACTTAAAACATACAACCTAGTGCCTGGCCATAAATACTCACTCTATTTTACAAGCGTTATTTTTGGTAAAGATATTCACTGATTTTGTTGTGGGAAGATTTGAGAAACACATGACTACTTTTAAAAGGAAAAAAGATATACTCTTGATAGTCTGTGCAGCCAGGCTAAGACTTCAGGTTCTGCCCCTCAGCTGAGTGATAACGGAACGGCAGGAACCGAAGGAGCAGGATGCATGAGGCAAAACAAGGCTGACGTTCATTCGCATGTTCTGCCAAAGAACTGGTACTGTATTCAGGAGTCAGTGGAAATCCTGTGAAGGCACTGAGGCAGAGGGTGGCATGATCAGATTTACATTTGAGATAGATCATTCTGTAAGCAGAATGGAGGATGGAATGTGAGGGGGAGGCTGGAGACAGGTGGATAGAAGAGCTCAGGAAAATGCAAGGCTGCTCCCTTTTCTTCCCAAGGGAGAGTCTCTAGAAAGCATTGGGGTTATTCACACAAGTGACTCTAATAATAACAGTTTGAACCTCATAAGTCCTTTCTTTTTAGGAGCTCAAAATAGAGTCAAGTTTGTGATAAAACACTCTCTCTCCACTCCCCCGTGCTGACTTACATGCACTGTATAGTATACAGTACCCAGTAGGCATGCTCTCTAGGTTTTGAAGCCGCAGATCCTGCAAATAGGACTCATGGAAGCTCTGCAGTCACCAAGGAAAAACCGGACTGCTCACCACAGCACCAGAAGCTCAGAAGGGAGATGATACTTCTGCATCTGCTTGGTGATCTTGTAGATGGCGGGGTAGATTTCCAGGAACCATGGCAACTTTTAAGCGTCTGACCTAAGAGGAATAAACTTTAGTTCTGCTCCCTCACGTCCCAAGCCAGTGTGGGAGGAGCTGCGCAGGGGAGGAGAGGACAGGGGAGGATGGGAGAGCTAAGGTCACAGTCTCCACCTTGGCTCTGCCTGGAATTCACCAGCAGGGTTCTGCTACCGTCAAATTAGCTGGGTCAACAGTGCCAGGGAAAATAGCTACCTGAAGAGTGACTGTATGACTTCATGAGGAAGGAATTTATCCCTGGGGGCTGCTCTGCTGTATCAGTTCCTGCTTGTGCACTCAGCCAAGCTTCATATCTAGTCTCTGTGTCTCTTAGAAACATATCTGTTTTTAAGTCTCTGAAAACATGCAAAATGTAATTAGCTAAAAGAGCTCTTCCCTCTGTTACAGTTCTGAAGATTGCAGAATCATAAGCCATTATCTTAGACTGAGCTAGAACCTAATCCAGTGGCTTTCAAATTGTTTTGGTATCAGATTCCTTGAAATGAAATCGTGTGAAAAAGTCCAATTAAGATGGGAACAGAAAGAGCTGTTTCTATTGAAGGTGGTTTCTGGCTGGCAGTTGCCTCTCCTGGTTGTCAGACTTCCCACATCATATCATGTGACTTCATTCTTCAAACCCCTTGGAACTAGAGAGAAGCAAAGGTCCTGATTAAACCAATTCTCCCATTTTACAGAGGAC
Organism: Felis catus; assembly: GCF_018350175.1. NCBI lineage: Eukaryota > Metazoa > Chordata > Mammalia > Carnivora > Felidae > Felis > Felis catus. The sequence continues at coordinate 46,509,825 of NC_058376.1, forward strand.
AAAAAAAGGGGCCCAAAGAGATACTGATTATTTGGGTAGAGTGTAAAGGCAATTGGGGGCATGCATAGAAATAAAACTGAAGTTACTATTCAAATTCATGGTAGAGAACAGAATTTGGAAAGGATTTTCTTAATGGTTTCTTTGGAGTTGGATTAGTATGTCAAGAAGAACAAGACAAATTGGAATGTATGAGGAGTGAGGACAAGATTTGACTTAGATCCAGAAGAGGATTTCCAATAGGAAGAGATATAAACTTTGGAACTTTGGTGTCTCCTGCCTAGAATTTGTTTAATGTAGCAAAGCTACTTATCTGTCTGGAGAGAATCAAAGCAAGCTATGAATTATAGTCTTGCATTGAAGTGGAGACCTTCAGCTCTCCCAACCATTAGTCAGCATCGTCCTTGGCATTATCAAACATGCATTAAAGGTCTTTACCAATTAAACACAAAGGTGCTTTTCCCACCAGACACTGTGAAGGTCAGTAATTTAGACAGAAAACAACAGGGCAATTTCCTGATAATTCATGGGAGAAACATTCCCTAGTTCCAACCTATAGAGGCTGCTTTTAGGCAACAGGCTTGAGCAGCGGAAACTTGAGCAAGGAAAAGGGCCCACGACAACCACACTGCTGAGTGCAAACAGGCTCCTTAAGCAACACACCTCTAAATCGCCATAGGCCCTAAGTGACCAGTGACAAGGAGGCACAGTTCCTCAAATTACCAAAAAAAAGGAGAATTCCATACATCCCCATACTCCTTCACTCCATCCTTCAACTATGGCCCCTCATCACCGCCTTGTGGCAGACAGTCTCTCCTTTGCTGTCCTGCCCACCATTCCCTTGAAGTGTATTCAACAAAATTCTATCTCTTTTGTTCTGTCTTGGGCGAATTCTTTCACTGGCCCATGCCACTAGCCCACACCCAGTTGGAATGCCCCACATTTGGTGCCCCCCCATCCAAGTGAAGCACACCACATAATCTTTCTCACTTTTTTATCTATGTTCAAAATCAAACTCAAAACTTACCTGGTCCAGGAAATGTGTACCCGCCTGATTCAGTTCATTATTGTTTTTAGCAACTTCTATTCTTTTTTTTTTTTTTTAATTCCAAGGTGCTGTTCTTTCAACAATAGCCAAATTATGGAAAGAGCCTAAATGTCCATCAACTGATGAATGGATAAAGAAATTATGGTTTATATACACAATGGAATATTACGTGGCAATGAGAAAAAATGAAATATGGCCTTTTGTAGCAACGTGGATGGAACTGGAGAGTGTGATGCTAAGTGAAATAAGCCATACAGAGAAAGACAGATACCATATGGTTTCACTCTTATGTGGATCCTGAGAAACTTAACAGGAACCCATGGGGGAGGGGAAGGGAAAAAAAAAAAACCAACAGGTTAGAGTGGGAGAGAGCCAAAGCATAAGAGACTCTTAAAAACTGAGAACAAACTGAGGGTTGATGGGGGGTGGGAGGGGGGAGAGGGTGGGTGATGGGTATTGAGGAGGGCACCTTTTGGGATGAGCACTGGGTGTTGTATGGAAACCAATTTGTCAATAAATTTCATTAAAAAAAAAATTCCAAGGTGCTGTTTTATTTACTTATATTTATTTATTTATTTATTTATTTATTTATTTATTTATTTATTTCTCAAGTTAATTAACATACAGTGTAATCTTGGCTTCAGGAGTAGAATCCAGTGATTCACCACGTACATATAACACCCAGTACTCATCCCAACAAGTGCCCTCCTTAAGGCCCATCACCCATTTACCACACCCTACCCCCTCCATCAACCCTCAGTTTGTTCTGTGTATTTAAGAGTCTCTTATGGTTTGCCTCCCTCTCTGTTTTTATCTTATCCTTCTTTCCCTTCCCCTATGTTTATCTGTTAAGTTTCTCAAATTCCACATATGAGTAAAATCGTATGATATCTGTCTTTCTCTGACTAACTTATTTTGCTTAGCAAAATACTCTCCAGTTCCATCCATGTTGCTGCAAATGGCAAGATTTCATTCTTTTTTTATTGCCGAGCAACTTCTATTCTTTTTTTTAAATTTTTTAAATCTTTATTTATTTTTGAGAGAGAGAGAGAGAGAGAGAGAGAGAGAGAGACAGAGCATGAGCCAAGGAGGGGCAGAGAGAGAGGGAGACACAGAATCCGAAGCAGCCTCCAGGCTCTGAGCTGTCAACACATAGCCTGACGCGGGGCTCCAACTCACCGACCACGAGATCATGACCTGAGCCGGAGTCGGAGGCTTAACCGACTGAGCCACCCAGGCACCCCAGCAACTTCTATTCATAACTTACCTCACTGAACCTCTGTTCTTTGCCTATAAAGTGCAGATAATAAGAAAGATTTCTCAGTGTTGTTGTATGAATAAAAGGAAATAAGATATACTAGCTGTTTAGCACAGTGCCTGATAACAGTTATTTAAAAACGATTAGTTTCTTCCCTGGGATGGATCTCTGATAGACCAACTTAATAAAAATTTGTAAGGGGTTAAATTTTTCTATAGATATCTTCCCTTTTCTTTTAGAATCCACTCTAATTCTGGGCTGTCTTAGTCTTTATTTCTTTCCTTCTCCTCTGCCTTTTTATTCTGGAATAACTATGATAAATTTTCATTAACGTGGAAATTAACTCATTTGCTAAGAACAAAGTGGAGAATGAATCAGACACCAATATTCAGTACTGTAATTTGCCTTTAGTTACAAAATTTTTAGATTGCTTTCCCTTAAACATTCACAGCAGAAGTGCTTGTTTCTCATGACTGTTACAACTCCAGATGGTTAGAGAACATTTTTTATCTGTAAATAATTAATTATATAGCCTTGACCAAGGGTAAGTGTCTCTGCAGATCAATATTTGGTCAATCCAGACCAGCTGAAATTAACCCAGGTTAGTGAAGTGGAAATGCTAAAACTGGAAATTTAAATACTTGAAATGAAAAATTCAGTGAATGGGCTTCACAACTGATTGCAGATTTTATAAAAAGGAAATTGGTTAACTTGAAGACAAATCAATAGAAATTATAATTCAAATTCAATAGAAACTGAACAACAGAAAAAAATGATTGAAATAAGGATGAACAGAGCGTCAGTGAGCCTCAATTTTGGGAGACAATATCAAGAAGTCTATATATCTTTATAGTCAAAGGGAGAGAAAGCAGGGGTGGGGGAGAAGGGAGGAAATGGGCAGAAAAAATATTTGAGGAGATAATGGCCCAAATTTCCCCACATTTGACGAAAAACATCAGTTCATAAATATAAGGAGCTCAGCAAACATTGAGTAGGATAAATACAAAGAAAACCACTCCTGGAAATTATAGTCAAACTAATGATCACCAAATAAAGAGAATATCTCCAAAGAAACCAAAGATAAAAGGCATATTTCATACAAAAAGAAAAATAATATGAAAAATAGCTGACTTCTAATGGAGACCATCAAACAATGAAATTACATACTAGAGTTCCAAGAGAAAAATATCTATCAACCCCAAGGTCTATATCCAATGAAAATCTTCCTCAAAAATGAAGAGAAAATAAATTTGCAGATAAATAAAAACTGAAAAAATTAATCACTATTAGATGATCAAAGACTACTTTTTTATGTTTATTGTTGAGGTGGGGGAAAGGCTGAGACACAGAGAAAGAGACAGAGGAGTGAAGCACAGACTCCATGTTGACAGCAGAGAGTCCGATGTGGAGCTTGAACTAAGGAACCATGAGATCATGACCTAAGCCGGTCAGGTGCCCCGTAAAGACTACTTTTATTCCTTAATTTAAAAAAGGAACTAATTACTTAAAGCAAAAATAGCATTGTACTGTTGGTTTCTAACATATGTATATATAAAATGTATGACAACATTAGCACAAAGGATGAGGGAGGAAGTATATTGGATTATGCTGTTGTAATGTTCTTAACTTTACCTGAAGTATTACAATATTAACTCCAAGTTGATTGTGATAATTGAAGGATGAATAATATGATTATTAGAATGCCAGTTAAAAAAAACAAAGAGTTAGACCTACAAATACAGTAGAAAAATTAAGATAGAATGCCAAATTTTTTTATTAATTCAAGAGAAGGAAACAAGGAGGAATAGAGAAACAAAAACAAATTGGAGAAATAGAAAATGAATTGCAAGAGGGATTTACCTGTTCATCTTGAATAGAAGTGCTCCTTTTTGTGAACATCCTAATAATTCTCATAGAATTTGTTCATATATACCTTGCACCATAGTTATTTGTTTACAGTTTGTTCCCTCTTACTAGGCAACAAGCTCTTTGAGGATGAGAACCATGGCGAAATGGAAGAAGAGAATAAAAACTATGCAGACCTTCAAGTTCACTAAAGATTCAGTTGAAGTATCTTCCAAGTGACTAACTTGCTTCCATGTGAATACAAAAAAAGAAAACCCAAACGAGTAGCAAAGGGTAAGTTTGAGCAATCTTTACACACACACTTATCATATTCCAAATGATCTTATTTCCCCACTGGCCAATTGGCTTAATCATTTCTATATGGTGCCAACTGATCAAGAGGTCACAAAAACTACCTCTAAACAAGATGGTAAAGAGGCTTCTTGTTGATTAGGGCCAACTCCAACTAACGGGTTGTGTGGCCACATCACACTCAGCAAAGAAGAATATCACAATTGCCTTATTGTCAGCCATGAGTACAGGTGGGAGAAGTAACAGCACACTTGGTATGTAGCATGATCCTGACTTAGAGTGTCATAACGCTGATGTTTGCTCTGACTATAGTCCCTGGATTTTCCAGAACTATCCCATAAATACACTCTAAGTTATCAGATAATGTGTTCAAATTTGAGGTTTAGAGAATATGATCATCATATTTATGACAATATTATTCACATGAATTGACATGGAGTTCCCTAAAACACTCTTTAAAAGCTCATCAATTCTTATTGTTCCCATAGTCACTCTGCAAAAGGTGAGATGAACTTGCTAATTTTGGTCCAAGAGTAAATGAACTCACTTCATTATTACTACTGTTCTTTTGGGGGCTCCCCAGAATAGTAGTTTGCAAATAAACACCTTTGGAAAAAATGTTTTTATATATGAGCCTTGATGATCTAGGTACAGGTGTGCTGAATGCACTTTCAGCATTTACTAGTGGACATTCTTTCTTAGACCCTTAATTTTCACATCATATTTGAAAAGACAAAAGAAGTGTATTTGCCATTAACTACATGGCATTTTTTTTGAAATGAATTAATTTTCCCTAAAGCTTACTGAAAGTAAAACCTAACCCTAAAGTCATAACAAAATGTTTTACAGTATGAGAAAGCAGAATACTAAGAAGCAAACCCAGGAAATAAGCATTTATTCAAATACTCTTCACTCGGTGCCTAGTCCCATTATATATTTTTAAATTACGCCACAGAAGCAGCCAGTAACTCTATAGATGTTCATCAGCTGACTTCTGGTCAGAAAAGTGTCAAGGAGTTATTTGGCTAACATTTCATAAGAAAAATTACAGCAAATATCTTCTTTGAAATTTTGTTTTCTCTTGGGAGTCTATTCATGGGCATTTTCAAATGATATTTAAAATCTTATACCCAAATGATTCAATGTTAAAATCTGAAACCATCCAAATCACTTTACCCAGAAAGTATAAAATAGATAGATACACATATGAAAAACAACTCATTTTAACCAACAGAAGAGAGAGTATTGAATGTAGCATGGATTTTAGCTTTTTTTTTTCTTTTAATACCACAGATCTCATACTTTCTGAATTTGGAGTCAATAGCAAATTTTATAACTTATTTGTGCTTTTTGTATATAACAAGTTTTTTGAGATATAATTTACATACTCTACAATTCACCCATTTAAAGGGTAATTTTTTTTTTTAGTTTTAACGTATTCACAGAGTTGTACAATCATTGTTATAACCAACTTTAGAATATTTTCATGATCCTAAATAGAAACTCTGTACCTACTACAGTAACTTCTCATTCTCTTCAATCCCCTCAGACCTAGGTAACCAATAACCTAATTTCTGTTTCTAAAGATTTTTCCTATTCTGACCATTTCATATAAGTGGAATCATAAAATGTGTGGTGCCTTGTGACTGGCTTTTTTCACTTAGTGTAATATTTTCCAGATTCATCCATGTTGTAGTACGTTACAGTACTTCATTGTATTTCATTGCTGAGTAATATTCACTTGTGTAGATATACCCCATTTTATGTATTTATTCATCAGTTGATGGATATTTGTGTTGTTTCCACTGTTAGGCCATTATATAAATAACGCTATTTTGAACATCCATATACAAGTTTTTTTAGGGACATAAATTTTCATTTCTCTTAGGTATATAGCTAGAAGTAGAATTGCTGGGTCATATGGTAACCCTCTATTTAACCTTTTAAGGAACTGCCAGGCTATTTTGCAAAGGAATTGTATCATTCCAACCAGCATCTCAATATCTCCACATCCTTGTTGAGATGCATTATTATTTGTCTTTTTTATTATATAGATCCTGGTGGGATGATGCAGTACCTCATTGCATAGAAATTGCTTTTTGTTCCCTGTTTCTTAGACACCGAACAGCATAAAATTAGTTTCATACTTCTCTTATTTCCAATAAGGCCTAGCCTAGGTGACACATATTGTAAGTGACCAATGAATTCTTCTTTAAAATTAGATTAACAATGATTAAATGTTTGTTAAAACATCTAAGGATCTAACACACTTTCTGGGAACTGATTTAAGAAGTAGTAGCCTGCAATAGGGACCTTGGTAAGCTGAAAGACAGCTAGAGGGGGTATATTTCTTACAATCCATAATTAATTTTCAATTTCTGGTAATGACCGACAGAATAATTTTGACCAATTGCTCCCATAGAGAATAATCAGAAAATCTAGACAAGCTTTTTCCAAAAAAAAAAAAAAAAATTCCTTGTAGGTATTGAAGAGCTAACAAGGCATGAAGATCGTTAGGGCCAAGATTGAGGAAAGGAAGGAAAAGAATAAGGGTGGAATAATAGAGATGAACCTGCCAGTTTAGGCACTTTTGTCCTAAGGGTATATACCGACTATGGAGGAGATGAGTAAAAAGTTGAATAGAGTTTTTGATACCCTCATCTGGATGGAGGACAAAAACTGAATAAGAGGACTAACCAAAGAATGGGGCGGGGGCCAAGGGGGTCCTAGTAAATACCCTGAAGTCTAAACCATACAAATATAGAGATTAAGATTAAGCCTAGCTTTATAGTATCTCCATTATGATACCATATCAAATGAACTTGCATTGCTAACATTTCTAGAAACTCCTCAGATAAATGTAAATCCACGTAAGAGGTTTAGAGTGAATTTTATATCCTTGGATGCAAGGATGAGAAAAAGAAAACAGCCTTAAATTAATTATCTAGGCATTCTTCTCTACAAGTGAAAAAAAAAGCAACTTATTCCTAAAGAAAGCAGAAGGAATGAAATCATAATGAGCATGGAAAATGATGAAATAGAAAAAACAAAATTCAACTTAAAAGGTTTATAAAGTCAAAGTTGTTTCTCTGAAAAAAATTATAATTTCCTGGTAAGACTGTTAAGAAAAAATAGGAGAGAAAGCACAAAGAGATAATAAAAGGAATAAAAAATGGACAAACTAAACAGACAATAAAGATAGGGTTCTATGAAATTCTGAACACTTTTATGCCAATGGATTTGAACATACACATGGAATTGATAATGTCAAAATCAATACAACTTTCCAAATATGATGAATAAAAAGTATGAATAAATCTGTGATTACTTAATCTGAAATATAAAACCTCTCCACAAAATATTCTGGGCCCAGTAGACTTCAGCAGTGAATATTATCAAATAGTTAAAAAAAAAGTAACACCGATCTCACACCAATTCACTCATAGAGCATTTTAAAAAGTGGAAATACTTCCTAACTCATTCTGTGGAGCAACATAACCCTGATACCAAACTACAAGGACACCATGAGAAAGGAAAATTTGAAGACAACTGCACTAATCGACACAGGGCAAAATTTCTGGACAAAACATTAACAAAGTCCAAAAATATAGAGAAAGGATGATCTATCCTGAACAAGATACATTTAGCCGAGAATGTAAGGTTCCTTTAAATTCAAAGATTAAGCAACATAATTCATCACAGCAACAGAATAAAGGAGAAAAATCGTAAAACATCTAAACAAGAGGGGCTCCTGGGTGGCTCAGTTGGTTGGATGACCAACTTCGTTTCAGGTCATGATCTCGCGGGTCATGAGTTTGAGCCCCACATCGGGCTCTGTGCTGACAGATCAGAGCCTGGAGCCTGTTTCAGATTCTGTGTCTCCCTCTCTCTCTGCCCCTCCCCCACTCACTCTTTGTCTCTCTTTCCTTCAAACAATATGCACATTAAAAAAAAAAAAGCATCTAAACAAGAGAAGATAAAAGCGCACAAACTTCAACATTTATTCCTGATTAAAAAAAAACAAAAAACAAAAAACAGGGGCACCTGAGTGGATCAGTTAGTTAAGTGTCCCACTTTGACTCGGTCATGATCTCACTGTTGGTGAGTTGGAGCCTTGCGCTAGGCTCTGTGCTGACAGCTCAGGGCCTGGAACCTGCTTCAGATTCTGTGTCTCCCTCTTTCTGTGCCCCTCCCCTGCTTACACTCTGTTTCTCTCTCTCTCTCTCTCTCAAAAATAAAGAAACATTAAAAAAATAATAACAAAAAAACCAAAAACACAGAAACCACCTCTTTGGTACTGCTACACTGGGAAATAATTTGGCAGTTTCTTACAGAACTAAATATAAAGGCACCATATGATTCAGCAATTGCACTCATGGACATTTATCCCAGAGAAATGAAAACTTAGGTTTGTACAAAAATCTATACATAAATGTTCACGGCAGCTCTACTGATGGTAATCAAAAATGGCAACAATCCAGATGCCCTTCAATGTGTGAATATTAAACAAAATGTGATGTATCTGTACTATGGACTACTACTCACCAATAAAAAGAATAGAACTACCATATTTATATATGAAACAACTTGGATGAATCTCCAAGGAATTACACTAAGAAAAAAGCCCCTCCCCAAAGAGTACATATTGTATGACTTGATTTATATAAGAATTTTTAATGTTTATTTTATTTTTGAGAGGGTGAGAGTGTGAGCAGGAGAGGGGCAGAGAGAGAGGGAGACAGAAAATCCCAAGCAGGCTCCATGATAGAGCGCAAAGCCCGATATGGGGCTCGAACCCACAAACCATGAGATCATGATCTGAGCCTAAATCAAGAGTTGAAAGCTTAATCGACTGAGCCACTCAGATGCCCCTGATTTACATAAAATTTTTAAAACTAAAAATTTTAGAAATAAGGAACAGATTAGTGCTTACTAGAAGTTAGCGATAGTAAGCAGGAGGAGAATGGAAAGGAAAAAGTTTTGCTTACAAAAGGGCATCAGTAGCAATCTTTGTGGCGATGCTACTGTTCTGTATTTTGAAATCAGTGGTATATACAGGAACTACATATGAGATAAAATTGTATAGAACTAAATACACATGAGTACAAGTAACACTTGGAAAATCTGAGTAAAATGGGTAGATTGTAATGTCAACTGATTGGAATATTATACGATAGCTCTGCAAGATGTTATCATTGAAAGGAACTCAATAAAGGGTACAAAGAATCTCTCTGTGTTATTTCTTACAACTGCATATTCACCTACAAATTACCTCAAAATAAAAAGTGTCATTAAAAAATAATTCCTAACTAACTAGTAATAGATGAGAATTTCCAAAACTAATCAAAAGTAGTTCTAAAAAACATAACAACAAACATCGTATTTGAGGAAATATTGAACTTTAATATAAAGAACAAAACAAATGCCTGCTTTCCTCACTTTTATTCACCACTGTATGAGAGGAATAAAGCAAAACAAAAAATAAAAGGACAGAATAGAAAACTGGCATATTCATGGAGCTCTTGGGTGGCTCGGTCGGTTAAGTGTCTGACTTCGGCTCAGGTCATGATTTCACAGTTTGTGAGTTTGAACCCCGCATCGGGCTCTGTGCTGACAGCTTGGAGTCTGGAGCCTGCTTCAGATTCTGTATCTCCCTCTCTCACTGCCCCTCCCCCACTCTCACTCTCTCTCTCTCAAAAATAAATAAAACATTAAAAAATATTTTTAGAAAACTGTCATATTCACGAATCATGTGGTTGTATATGTAAATTCCGAAAGAATCTACAGATAAATTTTAATTTTGATAAATGTATTATTAGCAAAGACACTGGAAAAGTCAATATATAAAAACTATATATACAGTATACGAAAATAAATTATATGCATTAGCAAAAAATGGAAATAATCTAAAATACAATAAATTTGTATTTATTTGTTTATAATAAAATAAGAATAAATCTAACAAAGTTGTGCAAGTCCTACGTAGAACACTACAAGCGTCATTAAGAAAAATTAAGAAGATCAAATAAATGCAAGTGCTATAAATGGATTTTTCAAAATCAGTATTTTGAAGACATCAACTTCTTGAATTGATCTGTGAAGCAAGTGCAATACCAACCAAAATTCTAGTAAGTTTTTGTTATTGTTGTTGAAATTGGCAAGGCAATTATATAATTTATGTTGAAATATAAAGAGGTAAGGGGAGCCAAAACACTGCTAAAGACCACCAGGTTTTCCCACCAGGGAAACTTTGCCCTACTGAGAATTAGTTAGGAGAATTATTAAATTCTTCTTAAAAAAATATTTTTTTCATGTTTTATTTATTTTTGACAGAGAGAGAGAGAGAGCACAAGTGGGGGAGGGACAGAGAGAGAGGGAGACACAGAATCTGAAGCAGGCTCCAGGCTCCCAGCTGTCAGCACAGAGCCCGACATGGGGCTCAAACTCACAAACTGCGAGATCATGACCTTAGCCAAAGTTGGTCTCCCAACCAACTGAGCTACCCAGGCATCCCTTAAATTATTTTCAAGATATTAAAAAGCTATACAAGTTAAAGGAGTGCTGGCACAAAAATGAACAAAAAGACAACTGGAACGTAATAAAAAATGCAGAAACAGATAATGCTTAGATGGTTACATAATTATGACGAAAGTAGTGCTGTGGAAAAGTAGGTAAAAGATGGTCTTTTCAATAAATGGTGCTGGGTCAATGCATTAATCTTCTGTAGTTGTCATAACAGATAACCACAAACTTATCTTAAAACAGCACAAATTTATTTTTTATGGCTCTTTCTGTCAGATGTCCAACACAAGTCACATTGAGATAAATCAAAGTATTGGCAGGGCTATGTTATTCTCTGGAGACTCGAAAGGAAAATCCATTCCCTTTCCATGCCCAGTTTCTAGAAGCCACCTGTGTTCCCCACTCACTGTTTCACATTGACTCATGGCCCCTTTTCCTCCATCTTCAAAGCCAGTCATATTACATTTCTCTGATAATTCTTCCCTAATCACATCTCTTTCTGACCATAGCCTGGAAATGTTATCTTGTTTTAGGGACTCATTTGATTAAATGGGGCCCACTGAGAAAATCCAGGATAATCTCCCCATCTCAAAGTCACATCCCCAAAATCCCTCTTGCCATGAAAATGTCCGTGATTGGGACACGAACATCTTTGTAAAGCCATCACTCTGCCTACAACAGTCAACTAGGCATCCCTATGTAAAAAAATAAGAAATACTTCCTTTACCTCTTACCATACACAAAATTGATTCCCGATGAGCTGTAACTCTAAAAATAAATAAAGTTTTGGAGGAAAATATAGAACATCTTTATGATATTAGGGTGGTAAATGATTTCATAACCTGGACACAAAAAACATTTAACATAAGATTGAGAAATTAGTTTATATTAAAATTAAGAACTTTTCATTAAAAGATTCTATAAAAAGGTAAATTGCAAGTGACAGAGTAGGTGAAAATACAGGGAACACACACCATCAATGAAGAGTTGTATCAAAGTTTGGGTTCTCCTGAAAGCAGAGCCTAAGAAGAGGACCAGGGTATAAAAGCTTGTGTGACATTTTACAAAAGTACAAGTTAACAACATCCCCCCAAAAAAGGTCTTAGATGTAATAGATAACATTTATTAAATGCTTTCTACGTGCTAAACTCTGGTCTAAGCATTTTGTGTATATTACTCAATTAAGGCTTAAAACACGCCCAAGAAGTAGGTTCCTTTATAGATCCCATTGAGGAGGAAGCTGAGTTACAGAGTAGTTCATGTCCTAAAGCTACTAAATATTGCTTGTGAAGGCGAGGATTTTTGTTTCTTGTTTACTGCCACATTCCCAGTTCCTGGAAAAGTGTCTCTTAATTGACTCAAGTGGCAAAGACAGGATTCAAACCCACACTGTCTCTGGTGACGATTGTATTGTTAACCATGTCATGATACAACTCATGATATTTCTCGTTAATTTCAATTCCCTATTCAGGTCCAGGCTATGAGAATTATAATAAAAGTATGGGAAAATGAAAATTAATTTAAAAATTTCATCCATTAATCTAGATGTCTTGAGAAAAGGCAGATGAGAGAAACCAAAGGCCTAAAGAGTGTTGTAAAACACTTCTCTTACACCACTTAGTGTAAGATTGTGTTCCTGTCATTGCTAGTCGCCATGTTGGTCCTTACCAATGAACTTCACGGATTATAGAAAGTTACCTTCATAACCCTTGTCTCAACATCCCAGCCTAATCCTTCATGACCCTCTCCCAGCTGAAAGACATGTTAGTGTTGGCTGTTGATTCAGCAGTTGTGTTACAGCCACTAAGTCATAGTTAGCTGACATCAAAACCAAACACATGTTCCTCTAAGAAGCAGACAGCTGGGGTTTTCACACTAAATACTGAGCATTTTTTCCCCAGTAGTCCAGGAGCCTTAGCAGTTCAGGGAGGTTGATCAAGACTACAGATCACTGTTTAGAAGTTTTTATTGCTGGTGGTGATGGTGGGATGTTGGTGTTGGTGATTGTGTGTGTGTGTGTGTGCATGCATATGAAATCTATGTGGAAAAGTTCATGCAATAGTGTGCTCTCATTTTAAGAAAAGTGATTACAGTACAATTTCATATAATAAAGACACTAAAGTCTTTTCTGAGAGATCACAATTTTTTGGACAAATAAATATGAAAAATATGCAACAGAAGTGTCATATATTAATAAATTATTAAAGAAAATAATTTTCTTAAATATAGCTTCTTCTGTTATTACTTAAATTATTCACACAGTAGAGGACTCGATGTTTGATTTAATCAAATGTGTGGAATTATACCCTTATTATATGTAAGTACTTTAGAAACCAATGCTACCAAAAACTTGGTGGATTTTTTAGATAATTCCATCATTATTTAGTTTTACATGTTTCTTATCTCTCATTATGATGCTCAGAACTTCATATATGAAAACTTTTCTAACTTTTTGAGGTGTACTTTTAAGAAGTTTTCTTGGTAATGAACTACCTTGGGTACCTTGTTGAAAATAAACTGACCACATATGTATAGATTTATTTTGAAACTCTCGATTCTGCTCTATTGATCTGTATGTCCATCTTTATGCCAACACCACACTGTTTTGATTACCTTAGCCTTAAAGTAGGTCTTGAAATCAGGTTGTTTTCCTCTGCAAAACTATTTTGACTATGCTAGTTGCTTTACCTTTCTATGTAAATGTTTTGTTTGTTTGTTTTTTTACCTTTAACCCTTTCCTCCATCTCTCCCATCCCCCAACCCCTACCTTTGGCAACCACCCCTCTGTTCTCTTTATCTATGGGCTTGATTTTTTTTTTTTTAAGGTTCCATGTATAAGAGAGATCATATGCTATTTGTCTTTCTCTGACTTTTTTCACTTAACATTAACTCCCTCAAGGTTCATCCATGTTGTCACAAATAGCAAAATTTCCTTCTTTTTTTTTATGGCTGAATAGTATTTCAATGTATGTATACATCACAACTTCTTTATTCAATCATCTCTTGATGGACGCTTAGGTTGTTTCCATATCTTGGCTATTGTAAATGGCGTTGAAATGAAGGTTCATGTATCTTTTGAAATTAGTATTTTCATTTTCTTCAAATAAATGCCCAGAAGTGGAATCGCTGGGTCATATGGAAGCTCTATTTTTAAGTTTTTGAGGAACCTCCATTCTCTTCTCCACAGTGGCTGCACCAATTTACATTCTCACCAACAGTGCACAAGAGTTCCGTTTTCTCCACATCTTGCCAACATTTCTTGTTTCTTATCTCTCTGATAATAGCCATTCTGAAAGGTGTGAAGTGGTATCTCATTGTTGTTTTGAGATGAATTTCCCTGACAATTAGTGATGTTGAGTATCTTTTCATGTACCTGTTGACAATCTGTATGTCTTCTTTAGATCCTCTGCTCATTTTTTAATCAGTTTTTCTTTTTCTATTGAATTGTATGCATCCTTTGTATATTTTGCATATCAACCCCTTGTCAGATATATGATTTGCAAATATTTTCTTGCGTTTGTAGGTTGCCTTTTTATTTTGCTGTAGTTTCCTTTTCTGTGCAGGAGGTCTTTAGTTAATGTAGTTCACTTGTCTTTTTTTTGCTTTTGTTACTATTAATTTCTCTGTCAGATTAAAAAATCATCATTAAGACCAATGTCAAGGAACTTACTGCCTGTTTTCTTCTAAGAGTTTTATGGTTTCAGATCTGACATTCAAGCGTCTAACCCATTTTGAGTTCCTTGTTGTATATGGTGTCAGATAGTGGTCTAGTTTTATTCTTTTTCATGTGGCTGTCCTGTTTTCCCAACACTATTTGTTGAAGAGACTGTCCGTTTTCCATTGTATATTCTTGGCTCCTTTGTTGTAAATTAATTGACCATATATTTATTTTTAGTTCTGGGTTTGTGAGTCTTTCATATTCTTACATTAATAAACCAGAAAAAGAAAGCATTTATTTGAATACAATGAGATGAATAGCACATTAGGAAAAGCCCGAGTTTTTGGAGTCAAACAGAGATGAGGTCAAACCCAGACTCTGCTACTAGTTAACTGTGCGACTGTAGGTGGGTGACTTGACCTCTCTGTTTTTCACTTTCATAAGAAGGAATAAAACACCTGCTTGGCAAGATTGTTGTGAAGAATTTTTACCCATCAATTTCATCAACGTTTCAAGCATTTATAAATCCTACTATCGTATAAAACAAATATTGAAATAAATAAAACTCTCTTGCATCTAGTTATGCTATAGTTCATCAACATCTCAAAAGTGTGGCACCAGAATTAAACAAAAATATGATAAAATGTTAGGCGATAAGCTCCTCAAGTCCTTGATAGTCTTTATTACCGTGCAGCACTGGCCAGCTAGCCACTTCTGGGAGGTACTAGGTAAGTGTGTGTTGGATGGCTAGACCCTGTGAACATGAGTCAGTACATAGTAAGAGTAGGACTGGTTATCTTCGGTGATCTGGTTACTAGAATTGCTTATTGAAAACTGAACAGCAGCCATGAGGATTCAGAAAATGCTCATCTCTAGTATCCTTCACTGTGGCAAAAAGAAGGTCTTGGTTGGAACCCAGTGGGACAAATGAAATTGCCAATGCCAACTCCTATCAGTGGATCTGGAAGCTAATCAAAGATGGGCTGATCACTCAGAAGCCTGTAACTGCCCATTCCCATGCTCAGTGCTGAAGAAACACCTTGCCCTGCTGTAAAGGCAAGTATAATGGGCATGAGTATGCAAAGGGCACTCTCAAATGCCTGAGAATGCAGCCTGGGTGAGAATTCAGAGCTGGCTGCTTAGAAGATATGGTGAATATAAGACTCCCCACCACAGGTATCACAGCCTGTACCTGAAAGAGAAGGGGAATGTGTTTAAAAACAAGCTTTCTTTTTTTTTCTTTTTCTTTTTAATGTTTATTTATTTATTTGGAGAAAGAGATAGAGAGTGAGCAGAGGAGGGGCAGAGAGAGAAGGTGACAGAATCCCAAGCAGGTTCCACTCTGTCAGTGCAGAGTCCAGTGAGTGACTTGAAGCCATGAACTGTGAGATCATGACCCAAGTCAAAATGCAGAGTCAAACGCTTAACCAACTAAGCCATCCAGGTGCCCCAAAACAAGCTGATTCTTAAGGGACACATCCACAAGCTGAAGGCTGACCAGGCTGAGGCTCATAGGAAGCACCTAAGTGCTGTGAGGAACAGCTCCAGGTAAAGAGATCAAGACTGAAACCAAGAACTGAAGCTCCCCCTGTTTTGTCTGTACATGTGGCCTCAGCAATTCTGTAGCTCCATCATTATCCAATAAAATAAGCCATTATCTGTCTGAGGGGTCAAAAGTGAACTGCATTTGTTTTTCTGCCAACTCTTTAATTCAACCAATTAAAAAATCTGAGTCTTTCAATAAGCTCTCCCTCTTTCTGTTTATGGATTGTTAAATTACTGAACTAAAACATAGGATTTCACATTCATCTTTAGTTACAGTTTATCATATTAACTTTAGCCAATTTGATTTTACCTGTTGAGTTTTGTTGGCCCCTAATCTGTCATTGTGCATGCTAAGTGATTAAAGTGTCAAACTCTATTCACCCAAAATGTTGACTTAAGAAAAATAAAAGGAAAAGAAGATAGGATGGAGTATAATGCCTTGTAATATGTCACCAGAGCCTTATGCTAAGCGGTTCCCAATCCAATAAATAGCATCTCTGATTTTCAGATGCTGATGGGGGTAATTATATCATCATCTAGTGCAAATTCTTGTATCCTTCCACCAAGACATAAACGCCTCTGGTTGTATTTTGGCATTTCTCTCCATTATTCTTTAAATATTACCAATAGTGCTTTTCTTAAGTTACTTCCAGAAATCATTATTTCACCCAAAGAGTAAAGTTCACTTAGATTTGGACATGTGCCCTGATTTAAATTATTTAGGTACTCTTTTATTCCCTCCTACTCTATTTAGACTTCCCTCCTACTTCTTATGTCCCTACTATGCTGCTTGTATTTCTCTATTAACATTTGAGATTTGTTGGTGTTAGCTTTAAATATATATATATATATATACATATACATATAAATATATGTATTTAAATATATATATACATATATATGTATATATATATTCCTAACCCTCAACACACACAAAAATTTATATTTCCTGATACTTTTTTACATTTTCACTCCCGTCATGTATTTGTCTTCCATCTTTTTGTATCTGGCCTTTAAACATTTGACCATTTACTTACTGTTTCATAGTGAATGAATAGCTATTGGCAACCTGCGATGTCCTGGTCTTTCCTAGATGATGGCCAAGTCATGACCCAAGCGACTACTTTCAAGGAGCTCATACACTAATAGAGAAGACATACAAGTAAGCAAGCAGTTGCAAAGACGTGGAAAGAATTACTATAACCAAGGTGCGCAAAGCGGGGGATGCTAAACCCAAACTGTAAAAGCCAGAAAACATGTTTTGGAGGATATGACAGCCATGCTAAGTCTGGAAGTAGAGGCTGCAGGATATGTGTGCAGGCACAAGGATTTCTGTAGATACCATCCCTTTCTTTCTCACCAGACTCATGTGTGAATCTTAGCGTCAAGGCTTACTATTGAGCTATTTCAATAAATTACCTCACTCATTTACTCTTTCACCCATGAACACTTCTTAAAGACCCACTCAGTGTCTGGGATTGTTAAATATTGTCTTTTCTTTCAAAGACCTATGACGGAATCCCCTGCTTTCTCCCTCCCACGTGATTTTTGGGAACTTTTGAAATCTGGTTTTCCAAAGTGCAAAGTACTCATTCGGCTCTGTCCATTGTTCCTTTCTTGACAAGCAACAACTTTAAACTTTTAGGTTCCTTTTTACTTTCAAATTGTTCAGTCACTATAATTCACTGAGTGCTTTCTATGGGCCAAGGCACTTTATTATATGCTCTGGGAGATACAAAGATGACTGAAATGTAGGCTCTCTCCTCATGAGACTGAAAACGAATAGGGACAACACGTGCACAAAGAACACAATAAATGCTCCACTAAAGATATTTTATTTTTAAGATAAAAATTTCTTGATTAGCCTTGCTTCTTTCTTAATCATCAGGAAGATGATAAGGTGAACTAACAGGACAGAAAGTGTGAATTAGGTTTAAAAAAACTTCAAGAGGAGTTATCTAATTAAAAAAAAAGTGTCTTTGTATTTCCAGCACATTCCAGGGGAAAGGGCACATAGACCAGTCTGATCACTTTCTATAATTCAAAAGTCAATTCATTAGGTTACCCAAATTTAATGATGGTATTATGGATCAAATTATATTTAAAAATACACATAGGAACTACAGTGTTACCCATGGACTTTCACTTCTACATTATATATTGTAATTTTGGAATACTTTATAATGATCATATACTACATTTATAATTAGAAAACAAATGATATGTTCATAAATATGTATGTGGAGCTTCCATTAGGGAAAAGCATTGTTGTTAATTCTCTAGAAAGGTTTTATTAGGTTACTTTTCAAAATGAAAATATATAGAGAGATTATAGAAGCTTGAGAAAATATGAAAAATAGAAAAAAGAAAAAAATCACCTGTAAAGCTCCCATATTCACACAACTGTTACTGATGTTGATGATGTATTTCTTTCCTCCCTTTTTTTTCTATATATTGGCAAGTTTGTTTTTAAGTGATCAGATGGTAATGTTTTTTAATAATGTTTAACCCACAAGAGCAGGAACATTTTGTTCATACATACCAGTTCTGTGTTTTGGAATGGTAGCATTATGGAATGTTTACATGAAAAGATGTTATAGATAACCTAGAAATTATCCAACTCTCATATTATGTCCGTGTAAATAAGATCTTTATCTTCCAAATTTACTGTTTTGGAAATGGGGTCATATTAAAGTAATAGCCCAGATTTTATTGTCACTTTTCCCCATCTGTTCACACAGGACCCTAATCTCCTGAAGTTTCCCCAAATTCTTTTGGGATTTCTGGCAATATGTTACACATACTATGAGCACCACCAGTTGACCATGTGGTTAGCTGTCATTTTCTTTCCTCTTCCCCAGCTCTAACCTTTGCAGGCCAGATGTTGCTGAGCGCCCTGGCACTGCTACATTCCCAGGCTGCTGCCATGGAGGGTCTGGAAGCCCTGACAGGCCAGAGCAGTGCAGGGGTGTGGAGAAGCAGCGTGGAAGGCCCCCTTCTCCTCTCCTAGTAGAGGGCTCCTCAGCAGTGCCATAAGTGTTCCATGTCTTGGCACCTTAGCTATTCAAAATGTGGCAGACTTTGCTACTCAGTAGCATTTGGCAGGCTTTTTAGAAATGCAGAATCTCAGGGTGTCTGGGTGGCTCAGACAGTTGAGCATCCATCTCTCGTTTTCTGCTCAGGTCATGATCCCACAGTCGTGGGATTGAGCTCCATGTCGGGCTCCTAAGATTCTCTCTCCCTCTGCTTTCTCCCCTCCTTGTGTACACTCTCTCCCTGAAAGACAGACAGACAGACAGACAGAAAGAAAGAAAGAAAGAAAGAAAGAAAGAAAAAGAAAGAAAGAAAGAAAGAAAGAAAGAAAGAAAGAAAGAAAGAAAGAAAGAAAGTAGAAAGAAAGAAAAAGGAAGGAAGGGAAGGAAGAAGGAAGGAAAGGAAGGAAGGAAGGAATGGAGAAAAGAAATGCAGAATCTCAGGCTCCAAAATCAGAATGTGCATTTTAACAAGAACCCCAGGTGATTCATATTCAAATAACAGTTTGAGAAGCACCTAAAGTACTTCTCTGGGATTAAAGGCATGAATTCAAGTGGGGACAAAGGCAATGTTGGGTCAGGGAACAAAAGTGACAAATGATAGGACTTTTTATAATGATTCCTTCCCTTTGATGACCTTATCTTTGTGATTGGGCCAAACTTGGAATGCTTGGGTCCTTCTCTTAGGAAGACTTCTCCCTTGGGAGATGCTCTCACTCCTTACTGCCTCATAGAGTTTTGATGACCTGTCACGTCTATTTCAGCTCAACTAAACATGGCTTAGGCTCAAACTAAGAATCCACCAGACCATGAGAAATTTTACAGGGCTGCACATATAAAATATATTTTTATTTAGTAAATGTTGACTTAGTACCTATTATTTACAAAATACTTCATTATGGGCTGTGGGAATACCAAAATAAGTAAAACAGTCTCTGCCCTCCAAGGAGGCAAATAAAGAAGGTGTGTGATGAGACAGGTAGGGACTTTTGAGGACAGTTTGAGGAAGGAGCCAAAAGGTTGCTAAACGAAGCAGTCTTCCGAAGTTTGGAGAAACCACTGTATATCTTGTCCCTACAGCCTCTGTGTGCCTGTTCTCCAGGTGGACGCCCTGCTTCCATTTCCATTTCTCTACGTTTTACCCACCCTCCAAGGCCAATTTCAAATGTCAATTTATGAATAAAATCTGCCCCAATCCTCTCAGCTAAATGTGTTTTTGACACTTTAGAACTCCCATCATATCCTGCCATTAGATCAGTTGTGTGTGTTGAGACCTTACGGGGTGGGAGATATGTCATCTATTAGGCAAGGAATGTATTTTAGTCAGTCTTTCTGGATTCCCCACAGGACCTAGCATGATGTGCCATAAATAGTTTTTGAAGGAAGAAGAAAATGAAATGTAAGGCAGCTACTCTGTTAATATTTCCCTGTTCAGGAAATGTATTAACTTTCTCATATTCAGAGTGAATGTGAGGGAGAAAACTGAACGCTGCTGGGTTAGGAGGATTAGGGTTCCTGTCCCCCACCCCCATTTTTCTTAGGTCAGACTGGTGTTTCCATGCAGAAACAACATCCTCATTGGTAGATTAGTAGCTGTTAATCTCAGCTGGATGGAATTTCATCTAGTTTTCAGCTGGTTGGAAGTGGGCTGGCTATATGCCTGTTGGTATTTAAGAAGTCTCCTACCTTAATGGGTAGCCCTGTTTATGCCTGGTTTTCTCTAAAGCTGAGATGGGATCCCAGGCTCAAAAACTCCTCTCTGAGGCCTGTAGGGTTGCTGTTAATTATCTAGCATCTTATGAGCTGAATGTCAGTGATGCTTATTTAACTATGGTTAGTATGAGTTTTTGAGGCTCTGGGAGGGAGGTTTTAGCTCTGGTTGGGGTGATGACATATCGTCTATATCTTTAGTAACGGTAGCTATTGCATGTTTGTGAGTTGATACTAGATGAGACAGTAACTTAGAGGCTAGGGTTTTGCCGCACTGAGGCCCAATGATTCAGAGCTGCGATTACAAACTATGGGAGGTGATAGGGAGAATCACAGTGCTTTCTTGTGGCTTCCCAATGCTATATGAGCATCAACTATGTGGAAAAACGGAATAAGCAATTTTTCACCCATATAGTCTTAGAGAGTTAATGTAGATATATTAGGATTGATGAACTAGATTGACATTTAAAATGTCAATTTATGCTGGACTTCTGCCAGCATTTCTACATGTTTAACTGGAAATAAATGCCAGCATGTCAGGTTCACAAATCTGACCCCTAAAAAGGCCATAATGGCCAAAGATTAGGCACCAGCACATTAGAATCTGGGTGGCTTCTCCTTGAGGTAGCCTGGGTTCAGAAAGACAGCCTGGGCCTTCTGAAAATCAAAGGACAAACTACGGAAAGAACAAAGAAGGCCTCCTTTGAACCACACGGAAATAATGAAGTGAGCTTGTGTAGGATTTTTCAGTCTTGAAATTGTTTCTCTCACCACCATTCTGCCCCCATTCTCACCCCTGTTCCAGTCCTATTACTACGATGAAGAGACGGAAGCACCTCTTTATCTCCCCTTCTTTGAAGATCAAATTGAGGTGAAGAAAGAACATGCAAAGCAGTTCATAACCTATCTAAGAGAGCATCGGAGTAAAATCTGCCTTCCGGTGATTAAGGTGACTGTGTGACTTTGTTACTTTGTTAGAATCAACTCCGCGGGTCCAGAGAGCTAAATGATTAGTTGCTACCTAACTTGTAAGGTTACTCATGTTCTTAGATGGGATCATAGCAACGGACTTTGAGGGCAAGCATGTGTCTTATTTGTAATCTCTTCATATTTTGTGAGTAAATCTTAGCCACCAAAAGCTTGTTTGGTTTTTCTTTCTTTTTTTTTTTTTTTCTTTCGGTTTTTATTTATTTAAGTAATCTCTACAGCCAACGTGGGGCTCAAACTCATGACCCTGAGAACAAGAGTCTCATGTTCTTCCCACTGAGCCAGGCAGGGGCCCCTTGTTTGTTTGTTTGTTTGTTTGTTTGTTTGTTTGTTTGTTTGTTTGTTTTAATGGACCAACAGCATCAGCAGCACATAGGAACTTAATAAAACCGAAAATGTATGGACCCAAACGGGACAAACTGATTCAGATTCTCTAGGGGTGGGGCCCAAGGAATGGTATCTTAACAAGCTTTCCAGGTGATTCTAATGCTCTGCATAGTTTGAGAAGCACTCCTCTAATGACTTCTTCCTAAATGTGTTAGTATCTTATGTTAGATCTTTAGTCTAATTCAGATGCACGCTCAGGTATCCAATATGGCTATATTCAATGTAGTAAAACAAATTCTTTTTCACTGGGACATACACTCCAAAAGGATCATCTAAACCTTAACTGGGGGTATTATGTGTAGAAACAGTCCTACTAATCTGACAGTTCTTTTAACTCCAGCTATATAAAGAGAACTAAATGTCTAGTAGTAATAGAACTGAACCGCCATCATGGAATCCCAAAGCCCATGTAACTGTACTGGTAGTAGTCAAGCTTTGTAATAAATTAAAATTACATGGGGGGCTTTTAAAAATCTCGATACCCAGTTACACCCCATACCAATTAAGCCAGAATTTCTGCATTTGAGAGCCAGACATGAGTATTTAAGATTCGCTGCTGATTCCATTGTGCCACAAAGTTTGGAAACTACTAGCCTATGTAAACCTAGTTATAATGGAACCCAGGGTGTAGAGTGTAATAAAGTTTCTGAGGTAGAAAAGTGACTTCTTTGTTCCTCTTCAACAGAGGCCTGACATTGATAACTGGGGAACTGGCATTCAAGCTATAGAGTCTGCTCTGCAGTTGGAAAACACATTAAACAAGCTCCTACAAGACCTGATGAACTTGGCTTCTCAAAATAGTGAAACTGATGTAAGTAGTTAACTCTGAAAGCAAGGTTATCTTTCACTTCTGTGAAGACTTCTAAGAAATGGGTCCAAAAAAATAGATCGTCCCATATGTGCTTATCTTCCTCAAGCATATACATGAACTCATTTCTGGGAGTAGGTTGGTGTGGGAAGAGTAGGTGTACCGGCAAGGAGGAGTGCAACTCAACACAAGATGGAGAAGACTTTCTGGGAATGATACACTCTAGATAATGTTGCTGCCTTGTAAATGTCTTAGACCAAAAGTGCTTACGTTTTAATGGATAACAGAATCACCTGGAGGGTTTACTAAAACAAACTGCTGGGCCCTATTCCTCCCCCCCCCCCCAGAGTTTTTAATTCAATTTGTTTTATGTAGTATCCAAGAATTTGCATTTCTAACAAGTTTCCAGGTGATGTTGCTGGTCAGGGGCTACACTTTGAGAACCACTATCCTTGAGTATCCCTGAAAAACTGAATATTAATGATGACCCCTTATCCTACAGACTTTTCTGAAGTCTTCTTGGTTGATGGTGAACACTCTACCTTGTAGTGGTAACTTTGTTGCCAACTCCCTAGCTTCTCAGAGTCAGTGGGGAAAAAAAAAGTCCTAATACAAAAGTTATCAACCTTAGAAGATACTGGACTCACTGACAAGTTCTGAAAAGCTACAAATGACTGGGTGTTATGCTAGACCACTTAAATCTAAAACTTTAGGAATGGGGCCTGGGTGCCTACTCAAAACCTCCATGTGATTCAGATAAACAGGGTAGAAAACCATTGCAGTAGGAGCTCATTACTTAAATTAATCTGTACTTCTGAGGAGATGCTCTAACACTCATATTCATTAAAAGTGGATATTTGTACTCACCTAGCGGTCTTGAATGTCTTCAACCAGTGCTCTTTAGATTTCAATATGCATATGAATAGCCTAGTTCCTTCTTAAAATCTGATTTCTTAGGTCTGGGTGAGGCTTGAGATTCTGCATTTCTGGCAAACTCCCAGGACTGTTGGTCCACGCACTATAAGTTGGGTAGCAAGATCTTAGATCATCTCCCATTGCAGACAAAGGTCTTCAATTAGTCCTTCCCGGTTTTATTTTTGTAGCTCCTAAACTTCCTGAAAAAGTTCCTGGCTAAACAGAAAAGGAACATAAACTATCTGGAATACCAACGTAGCTATCAGAAGGAATTAGACAGGCTGACTGAGAAGGAGGTCACACCTGAAAAACCTGGTGAAGCATCAGGTAAAGAGGCTTAACATCTGAAGGCGACAGTGAATGTTCCACTGTAATAGGTTTCAAAGGCAGCTACTTAAGAATCTTGATCTCTATTTGACAGAAGACTGCTTTCCTTTTTATCTAGTATCCCATCTTCATTGTTACACATGGAAATAAATTGGTTTTGCATTATAATTGTGTTAAATTGCTATTGGAGTACAAGAAGGGTTATTTCCATCAATGTGAGTTTGGCGAAAGCTTCCTGGAACAGTGGGTACGTTCCCACTGAAAAAAAGCCTTCCCTCATAGTTCAAACAACACCCAGATGCACAGTCAGGATTTGATAAATTCAACGAGTCCAAGTGGATATAATAGAAAGTAGTAATTTCCTTAGGTCTTACTATAGCTCCCCTCCCCTCTAGCTTGGATACGTATTTTAAGTCTAGAAAATAGGAGGGTTTTCTCCTAATTGAATGCAAAGCTAACAAGAGCTCTTGGTCTAGAAATGGTGACTCCCACCTGAAAGTGTACAGGGGATAGGCAGCTGCAACCAAAGTGTCCTTTCACAGCTGATGGTAGGCGTAGCGAATAGGAGGGTACACAGGCAATGAAGGCACTGAAGACGATGGGGATGCCCTTACCCTCTCCACTGTGGGCCAGCTGGCAGCTACCAGCATAATTGCTTAGGAGGAAATAATGAGTATGGAAGCTTGGGTCAGACCCAAGGGCCTCACATAACTTGTATACAACCTGGGAAGAAAGGTCGCTCTATAGGATTACGTTGTCACTCCAAAACTTACTAGCTCCAAGGCCTTGAATAAATTTTTTACTTCAATCATAGACTCACTTTAGTTGTCTACGGAGTGGGGTTAATAGTATTTAGTTTATAGTTAATAAGAGGATTAAGTAAATTAATATGTAAAATATGTAGAACAGTACCTACTCAGATTATGTATTCTGTTTGTAAAATAGTGTACACTCTTTTTAAATTTTTTTTAAGGTTTATGTATTTTTGAGAGTGAGAGAGAGACAGAGTGTGAGTGGGGAGGGGCAGAGAGAGGGAGACACAGAATCCGAAGCAGGCTCCAGGCTCTGAGCTGTCAGCACAGAGCCTGACACGGGGCTTGAACCCACAAACCGCGAGATCATGACCTGAGCTGAAGTCAGATGCTTAACTGACTGAGCCACCCAGGCACCCCAAAATAGTGTAAATTCTTAAACTTGAGGAAAGTCAATACATGACAGAAGCAATTACAAGAAAACAGGTCACTGAAAGTGAGGTAAAATCTTGGGGGAAAAAAAAAGGAATATTTTTTTGAAGCAAGAAAAAGTGATAAGGGCCAATTAGATATCTTAGGGTAAAAAGAAATCAAGTTAACAAATGGACTGACTATTCAAACACAGCTAATCAAGCAAGTGATTTAAAGGTAAGCTAAGAAATTCTCAGCCAAAGGAACAAAGAAATGGTACTTGAGATGTTAAGACATGTAGTTCGAACCAAAGATCTAATTAGAGTTCTGGGAGGAAAGAGAAAGTGAGGAAAAAGATCCATTGTAGTGAAATTTTACAGCATCAAGAATAAAAAAGCTCTCCATAAAAGAGATTATAAAGAATGAAAACTGACATATTAATAACAGCTTTCTCATCAATATTAGATGAAAAGAGACAATTGAAAAATGTCTTCAATATGCTAATGAGGAAAAATAAGAGTTGAGTCTGACCCATTCATACATAAAAATAACGAGTACACAGAAGTTTCTAACCTAAAGAGGACCTTCACTGCGAATGATATCATTGTTTCAATGGCAAAATAGAAAGGCGTGCAGGTCCAATGTAATCTAGGTGATACTAACTAATCTTTCATAGTACTTTATGCTTTAGTAATTCCAGTGAGGAAGGGCATGTTCCTTGGCAATCATCAACCACATAATGGACTTCT
Source organism: Felis catus (assembly GCF_018350175.1). NCBI lineage: Eukaryota > Metazoa > Chordata > Mammalia > Carnivora > Felidae > Felis > Felis catus. The sequence goes on from NC_058376.1 coordinate 46,536,088, forward strand.
TTACCTACCTTCTCACACCTCTTCTATAACTTCCTCTTTTTGAGAACCACTGCCATGATTAACTTATCACCACTGGAGAATTACTAGTTCACAAAGTATTCTTGAATAAATTCCTTCTTTTATAATTCTAACTATGTCAAATTTTATCCCTAATAATGGTAGACATTCACACTAAAATCAGGAATAAGACAAAATTGCTTTAACTTCAACACTACTTTGTATATTACTAGAGGTTCTGGAGCAGGGTTTCTCAATCTCAGCACTGTTGACATTTTGAGCCAAATGACTCTGTTGTGGGGAGGGTCCTACCCATTGCAAAATGTCTAGCAGCATCCTCGGCCTTCACTTACCAGATAGCTGTGACAATCAGAACTGTTTCCAGACATTGCTAAATGTCTGAGGGGCAAAGTCTCTCTGCTTGAGAACCACTATTCCGAACAATGCAATAGAAAAACTAAAGGAAAAGAAGCTGTATCTGCTTAAAAAGACTTAGTTAATGTGATATGATTATAACTAGAACTGAAAAGCTATTATAACTTACAAGAAAGTTTAATAATGTTGCTAGATATAGGAAAAGTATCTACAAGCCAATCTTTCCCATGATCAATAAACAGGGAAACATTAAAAATATATTTCTTGCTTATAATATCCACAAATACATAAAGTAGCTAGGTCTAGGAATAATCCTTAAAAAGTAACTTGAAGACTATATGAAATAAAAATGCTTCCTGAAAGAGATAAAAGCTTTGTATAATGGAAAGAGGAGAGAAAGATTAAATTTGTGACACCTTCCAAATCAATGTATAGGACTAAAGCAATTTGGATCATAATCCCAACAGTATTTTGAGGGTTCAGACAATTTAGTACTAAGAAATAAGCATCACAGAGAAAAACATGAGAACATACATAAAACTTGCTTAACATCATTGAGAAATACAAAGACCAGAAAGAGATACTAACTTACTACCTACTCATCAGAGTGGCTAAAATTAAAATAACTGTCAACACCCATGTGCTGGCAAGATGATAAAACAATTGAAACTCTCAACATTGTTGGTGAGAACAAGTGGGGCAACTGCTTTGGAAAACAGTAGGATATTTCCTTGTAAAACTAAGCATACATGTACCCCATGAATTTTTGGAGAACACAATTTATTCCAAAACAAATGATATTATTGACTAAAATTGGGCACAGCAAGTTATAGAGAAAAGATAGGAGGAAGAAGTTAACTCAAGTTAACTCACTTGATGCTCATAATAGGAATCAATAGATATTGTCTGAATAAAGAGGGTTCTAAGGGTATTATATAAAAGGCTAATTATAAAGGCAGGCGCTAGAATAAAAATATATTAAGAATTATAATTTTTAAAATAATAGCCTCCATATTGAAAATTTATATAAATAAAATGTTCATATGTATATTTTATTTTGTTCCCCTTAAGTTAGCTCTTGTTTTAGCCCTAGTTCAAATGTTCACCCAGAGTCTTTTTGCTGAAGTTTCCCTGATCATCTTTTGAATGAATGAATTTTGTTCTTTGGGAGATGCTTCAGTAAGACCTAATGTAGACAGTATTCCCCAAGTCCTTGAATTTGCAGAAATTGTTGCCTATAGCTTTGACACTTGAAGGACAGCTTGAATGGATTTAAAATTGTTGGTTCAAACTTCCTTTCCTTAGGTATCTGATAGGTATTGTTTCATTTCTGTTAGAATGGACTATAGCTGTGCCAACGTGGCTTTCTTTCACTTCGAAATAAGAGGTGCCTGGGGCACCTGGGTGGCTCTGTCAGTTGAGCGACCGACTTCAGCTCAGGCCATGATCTCAGGTTCATGAATTTGAGCCCTGCAGTGGGCTCTGTGCTGACAGCTCAGAAGCTGGAGCCTCTTTTGGATTCTGTGTTTCCCTGTCTCTCTACCCCTTCCCCACTTATGCGCTCTCTCTCTCTCTCTCTCTCTCTCTCTCTCTCTCTCTCTCTCTCAAAAATAAATACACATTAAATTTTTTTTTCAAGAATTAAAAAATGAGAGGCAACTGGGTGGCTCAGTTGGTTAAGCATCTGACTCTTGGTTTTGGCTCAGGTCATGATCTTGTGGCTTTGTGGGCTCTGTGCTGGCAGTATGGAGCCTGCTTGAGGTTCTCTCTCTCTTTCTCTATCTCCCCCTTTCTCTCTCTTTTCCTCTCCTCCTACTCACCCTGCCTCTGTCTCTCTCAAAATAAATAAACTTTGAAAATGATACAGTGGTTTTACCAGATGTCCAAAGTTTGCTACTAGTGTTAGTAAGATACATCTAATGTTTGTATGATATATGTTAGTAGGAAGTCTTGGTAGTGGTCATTCTGGGACAGTTTTCTTAGATCTTCAACGCAGCTTTTAATATGCAAACACAAGTTTTATTTCAGAACATTTTATAATTTTTGTTTCACTCTCTTCTTTTGGTTTTTCTCCAATGAAACAACTCCTGTTAATCTCATTTTTAATCATTTTGCCTAATCTTTTATAACTTTCACTTTCCTTTTTAAAAATCTTTTTCCTCCAAAAACAATAAGATACCTAGTAACAAACCTAACTAAAGAAGTACAAGGTCTTTACTTTTAAAACTATATAGCACTTATGGAAGAAATTGAAGAGGACACAAAGAACTGGAAAAGCATTCCATGCTCCTGGGTTGGAAGAACAAACTGTTAAATGTCTGTACTGCCCATCGCAATTCATGCAATCCTTATCAAAATAAAACCAGCATTTTTTCACAGAGCTAGAAAAAAAAATACTAAAATTTGTATAGAACCACAAAAGACCCCAAGTAGCCACAGAAATCCTGAAAAAGGAAAAACAAAATTGGAGGCATCATGATTCCAGACCTCAAGCTAGATTACAAAGCTATAGTCATCAAGACAGTAAGGTACTGGCACAAAAACAGACACATAGATCAATGGAACAGAATAGAAAACCCAGAAATAGACCCACAACTGTATGGTCAACTACTCTTTGACAAAGCGGGAAAGAATATCCAATGGAAAAAAGTCTCGTCAACAAATGGTGTTAGGAAAACTGGACAGCAACAAGCAGAAAAATTAAACTGGGCCACGTTCTTATACCATACACAAAACAAATTCAAAATGGATGAAAGACCTAAATGTGAAACAGGAAACCATCAATATCCTAAAGGAGAACATAGGCAGCAACCTCTTTGACCTCAGCCACAGCAACTTCTTACTAGATACATCTCTGGAGGCAAGAGAAACAAAAGCAAACATGAACTATTGGGACTTCATCAAGATAAAAGTCTTCTGCACAGTGAAGGAAACAATCAACCAAACTAAAATCAGCCTATGGAATGGGAAAAGATATTTGTAAGTGACAAATCTGATAAAGGCTTAGTATCCAAAATCTATAAAGAACTTATCAAACTGAACACCCCAAAACCAAATAAGCCAGTTAGTAAATGGGCAGAAGACATGAATAGACATTTTTGCAAAGAAGACATCCAGATGGCCAACTGACACATGAAATGATACTCAACATTGCTCATCATCAGGGAAATACAAACCAAAACCACAATAAGATACCACCTCCCACCTGTTAGAATGGCTAAAATTAACAACACAAGAAACAACAGGTGTTGGAGAGGATGCAGAAATCCCTCTCGCACTGTTGGTGGGAATGCAAACTTGTGCAGTCACTCTGGAGAACAGTATGAAGGTTCCTCAAGAAACTAAAAATATAAATACCCTATGATCTAGCAATGGCACTATCAGGAATTTACCTGAAGGTTACAAAAATACAGATTTGAAGAGGTATATGCACCCCAATGTTTATAGCAGCTTTATAAACAATAGCCAAACTATGGAGAGAGCCCAAATGTCCATCCACTGATGAATGGATAAAGAAGATGTGGTATATTTACATACAGTGGAATATTACTCAGCCACCAAAAAGAATGAAATCTTGATATTTTCAGTGATGTGGATGGAGCTAGAATATATTATGCTAAGCGAAATAAGTCAATCAGAGAAAGAAATACCATATGATTTCATTCATTTGTGGAATTTAAGAAACAAAACAGATGAACATATGAGAAGGGGGAGGAAAAAAGAGGGAAACAAACCACAAAAGACTCTTAATGATATCTCTATCATCAAACTGAAGACTGATGGAGGTGGGTGGGAGACAGGCTAGATGGGTGATGGGTATTATGGAGGGCATTTTTTGTGATGAGCAGTGTGTGTTGTATGTAAGTGATGGATTACTGAATTCTACTCCTGAAACCAATACTGCACGGTGTGTTAAGTAACTAAAATGTAAGTAAAAAAATATTTTTGCTTATTTCTCTTTCACTTTCTTCACTTCCCCCATGTGTATATATTCCCTGTTTTGTGTTACACTTTATATAGTATCCATTTCCTCTTATGTTCCTTATAATTTGGTCTTTATTTATAAAATTATTTTGGGGGCACCTGGGTGGCTAAGTCAGTTAAGCGTCAGACTTTGGCTCAGGTCATGATTTCACCATTCGTGGGTTCTATTGCCCCCATCGGATTCTGAGCTGACAGCTCAGAGCCTGGAATCTGCTCTGGATTCTTTGTCTCCCTCATTCTCTGCCCCTCCCCCACTTGTGCTCTGTCTCTCAAAAATAAATAAACATTAAAAAAATTTTTTTCAAAGTGATTTTGCCTGTGTCTTCTACTTCTTTCCTAAATTTTACTAATCATTTCACATACTTCATTGACTTACCATCACCTTCTCTTTGTTGGCTCTGTCTTCCCTGACTTCTTGTATTTATTTATTTTTTGTTATCTTCTTTCCTGGTTGCAATTACATCATAATTTTTTCTCCCTTTATTCATGTTGGGATGTTGTGTTGAAGTATTTCTTGGCTTTGGAGCAGTATTTTTCTAATGAGTGTTTATAGTCTGCACAGAAGTTTTGTATTTATTTTTAGTTCTTTTTGTTCTTTTGTTTTCCTAGAGTAGCTTTCTTTGCATCTAGTTCTAGCTGCACAATTACTTTGCTAATCATATTTGAATGAGTTGGGTTTTCTCAGTTAGAAAGGAGGATCTTTTGAAGTAAGGGAAGGGGTAGCTTTCCCAGTTTCTCAGCTAAAGAGCTCCTTCCTCTATTACTATGATAAATGCCACTTCTGGGACCACGCCTCACTTAAATTTCAGATCCTAACTTGGTTCAAAAAGGCTCCTATCATCAGCCGCAAACTTCTATGGTACCTTCACCACCTCTGGTGAAGAAGTCACTTTCACCAGGGAATCCTGCTTCTAACTGCAACTTTCTAACTCCCCTTTTTTTAAGAAGTGCTATTTTCTTGAATCTGCCACCTCTGTGTGAATCCTCACCCAAACACATTCTAAACTTACTGTCTTCAGTTCTCCCATCACACCCACCCTCTTTGATCACAGCAGTTGTCACTGATGAGGGGCCCCATCCTTTTGAGAGCAAATATTTACTATTGATGTCTAACATCTGGCACTTCTAAAAAAACTCTTCTGCACACCTGTTCTCAGAAACACAGCACTGTTGTGGTTTCCTGAACTAAACCTACTGACTTCAAATGATAAAGATACATAAAGGAAGAAAGTGGAAGACAGAGAATCCACTACTAATATATATCAAAAGCACACATACTAAAATGTCTGCTTCCCAAATGTGAGCAATAACTCCTGAGCGCAAAAACCATATCCTTTTCCTGCTAAAGATGGTTCAGAAATAGGACTGGGCTAGTAGAAGGCCCTTCTGGAACTATTAGGTACATAGATGCAAAAAAGGCAAGCCTTCATAAAGACAAATTAGGTTGGAGGAAGGCAGCTGATTTTGTGACTACCGAAAAGAGAGTCACTTAGCCTAGACTGCTATTCTGGCACCTTCTCACCTACAGGAAACTGGAAAATAGATGACCCAGAAATTTCCAACTCAAACAACAATGACAAATACGAAAGAAGAAAGAAGGTGGGGAGAGAGCCGAAGAGGCATGGCATCTACATAGATGCTTTTAGAGAAAAAGAAGGGGAAATAAAACACAATTTATTAACATATGAAGAATATTTTTACGTGGACAGTTGAAAACTATGAATTAACTTTTTAATGTTAGCTATTCTAGTGGGTATACAGTGTATCCTATTGTAGCTTATTATTACTGAAGTATAATTGACATGTGATGTTATATTAGTTTCAGATGTACCACATTGATTCAACAATTCTGTACGTTACTCATGCTCACCACGATAAGAGTAGTCACTGTCTGTACCATATCACATTATCATAATATTATTGACTATATTCCCCATGCTGCACCCCCATCTCTGTGACTTATTTATTCCACAACTGGGAATTTAAACCTCACAATCCCCTCCATCCTATGGTAGTTTTAACTTGCATTTCCCTGATGACTGTGAAAAGCAAATGCTTAAAGCTGTTAGAAAAGAATATCGGAGAATAAATTTACTGTCTGCCTTGGTTCTCTGTAGAGGCAGAACTGAGCCTGATAAAGAGAAATAATACAAATGCAATCTATTTGATGGGCAAAACGCAGACACTGAAGATCCTCCAGTATCCTGTTAGCATTAGAGGTATGGCTACTGGGGTCATTGACTAGAGGTTTGCCGATGCTCACAGATATTACTGTTACTATTCTCATTGCATTTACCTTAAGCCTGAATGATACAAGAGTAATTATGACTTTGTGAATAATTTTCTTGTGCCTCTTTTTAATTGCTAGCAATGTGCTGTTACTAGCAGAAAAGAAATTTTTTAAAAACACTATAGACAATTTTTTAAACATCAGAAAACAAAACTGCTAGATTTTGCACCTCTTCAGTCATACTAAATCATATCAATTAAACAAGTATTTATTAAGCATCTTCTATTTTTCATGGACTTAACTTAGATCCTGGGAATACAAAATTAAATGGGCCCTAGCTATTGAGACATGCACAATCCAAAGAGAATACACTTATAATGTAAATAATGAGAATTCAGTTTGGTAAAAGCATGAATAAAAGCCTGTAGGAGGCACAGAAGAACATAGAGAAAGAGCGACCATTTGTGCTAGAATAGAAGGGACGTGGATACAAAAGCTTCTGATCTGTACTTGGACAGATGACTCAGAGTTCAACAGAAGGAGGGAAGGAGGAACAGAGCATTTCAGGCCAAGTCAATGGAACAGGGTCAGATCACAAAGTGTCTGTTATGGCCTGTTAATATGCTTGGGCTTTGTTCTTCAGGGGATGGGAAAGCAATGAGGAGTTTAGAGGTAGATGTGATGTAATCAGATTTGCAATTTAAAACAATGACCTTGTAGCATAGTAGCTAATGGTGTTGTTCTTGACACTCCTGTCTGTGTCTATCACGTGACAAAACAAATAAGTAATTATGTTGGTGTTTTTGAGAACTGGGATTTCTTGTCTGGAATAAAGGAGAAATAAATGTAGGATCAATGAGGTTAAGTAGAAATCCTATAGATGCTTAATTATGAATATCAGAATGAGCTCATGATATATTTACCTTTTTAAAAAAGTCCTAATGAAAAGACCTGGAAATAAGTAGCAATGAGCACTCTGACACCCTCAGTATGGTCTCTAAATATGATTTGTCACTAGACGGAGCTAAGGCTCCTTTGAGAAATGGCTGCTTGTCCTTCTGAGTCAGGATATATACTAATAATCCTGAAACATGTTATCATATTAGAAAGCAAGGTTGTCAAAAAGAATTCAGAACCAACTTGAAGAGGCCTCCTTTCAGTAAGGATAGCCAATTTCATGAGAAAAATAACCACAATGGACTGAACCATACCAAATATGCTTAAATTTATTGGTAAAATATTAAATAATAAATACTTAATAACAATAGGTAATTGTTAAATAATTATAATATACTAATTATAATAAATAACACTAAAAAAAGTGGTCACCTTTGGAGGATAATAGCTAATTCATACTCAAACTCTGAAAACTGGTAACAAGGATTTAATTTATCTTTCCTATATGAACTACTTTGGAATAACCTAATAGTTAATAAGAGGAATTTATCTTTGTACAAAATAATACAGTGTGCATAATACTTTTTTTGCCAAATTAAAAAAAAAATTAAATGGTAAAAAAAAAAAAAGCCAAAAAACAAAAAAACAAACGAAAAAACAACAACAACAAAACTAAACAAGGGATGCGTGAGTGGTTCAGTCATTTAAGCGTCTGACTTCAGTTCAGGTCATGATCTCACGGTTTATGGGTTGGAGCCCTGCCTCAGGCTCTGTGCTGACAGCTCAGAGCGTGGAGCCTGCTTCAGATTCTGTGTCTCCTTCTCTCTGCCCCTCCCTTGCTTGCACTCTGTCTCTCAGAAATAAACACTAAAAAAAAATTAAAAACAAACAAACAAACAAAAAAACCTAAGTAATGGGGTGCCTGGGTAGCTCAGTTCATTAAGCATCCGACTCGATTTCAGCTCAACTCATGATTTCACGGTTCATGAGTTGGAGCCCTGCATTGGGCTCTGTGCTGACAGTGCGGAGCCTGCTTGGGATTCTCTCTATCCCTTTCTCTCTCTCTCTCTCAAAATAAATAAATAAATAAATAAATAAATATTAAAGAAAATAACTAGGCAATGATCACCCATGGCTGCTATTAACAGAAAAATAAAGCCAGTCAGGCATTTTGTATCTCCTGATGAAATTATACACTACTACTCATGAAGTAATTTTAAAAAGAAAAAAAAAAAGGAAAGAGTTAAACTATATCATAACCAGTCTCAAGATTTAACTACCCTATATAGGATATGCAGGAGAGAAGAATCTATTGAACAACACAACAGGAATGCACTCAACAAAATCCAGAATATGGGAAACTACAGGACAAATGTCCCAGGTTTGTCAACAAATAAATAACATGGAAAAAAGAAATCTTAATTGAAACAATGATCCTAATTGAAACAAATTTTTAAAATGTGAATATTTGATGATATTAAGACATTACCAATTTTTTTCAATGTGATGATTATATTATCATTATGTATAAAATAAGAATCATCGGTCTGAAATATTTATTAATGGAATGATATGAAATATTTATTAATGAAATGATAAAATTATGAAGGGGAGTAGAGAATGGGATAAAGATGAAATGAACTTGATTAGTAATAAAACTGGGTGATGGGGTCCTTGGGAATTTATTCACTGTTCTGTGTATGTTTCAATAATAGCTTTTAAAAACATTATTGCTTTTAAAGGGTAATTTTATTTCCCTAATATCTGGATTGGGGGGAGGCCAATTTACTGTAACCTCCGAACGCTGATGTTAGCACCCTACATTTATTGACAACATCTCCATCTTTCTGTCACAGAGCTCATTGGAATAGTCATTGCAACAACGTTCATGTCATTGTGCTTGCAGAGGTGTCAGAGTTTGGAAATTAGTCATTAGCCCTTTTCAAGTTGCTACAATTATCACTGCAAGGATGTCTGGTTTCTTATTTTAAGTTAGTTAACCTACAGTGTAGTCTTGGCTTCAGTAGAACCTAGTGAGTCATCTCTTACATATGACACCAAGGGCTCATCTCAGCAAGTACTCTCCTTAATGCTTGTTACCCATTTAACCCATCCCCACCCTCACACCTCCCTTCCAGCAACCCTCAGTTTGTTCTCTGTATTTAAGAGTCTCTTATGGTTTGCCTCCTTCTCTGTTTTTATCTTATTTTTCCTTCCCTTCCCCAATGTTCATCTGTTGAGTTTCTCAAATTCTACATATGAGTGAAATCATGATATCTGTCTTTCTCTGACTAACTTATTTTGCTTAGCATAATACACTCTAGGTCCATCCACATTGTTGCACATGGCAAGATTTCATTCTTTTTCAGCTCTGAGTAGTATTCCTTAAGTAAAGCACAGTGCAGATTGCCACCAGTAAATGGGCTACTGGATTATTTAACTATCAGAGTAGTTGTGTTCTGCCTAGTTTCTGTAAAAAGATAAACAGGTTTCTAAAGAAGCCCTAAAAAAAACAGCTCGAACACAGATTTCCCTGATGTCTCCAGCTTTTACATCAAATTGAGAGGCTCTCACATACCATTTGTGTCAAGATGGCTTCCTGCGTAACCCATGCGGCTCCTATCTCTGGCTCTAAACAGCTCTATCTTGTGCCTGAATACTAGTGCATAACAGATATTACCGAAGATTTGGGGATGATGAAATGGAATTACAGCAAAGCCCAAAAAGCCACCAATTTACAAAAGAGTAACAGCTATCTCAGCTGTCCTGCCACCTCTAGCAGATTCCCTTTGGGGCTAACCAGGGTATTGTGGGGCCAGGCCTCTCTGTTCCAGGATTCCTCCAGCATCTGAGTATTTGGATCTCCAAGACTCACTCAGGAAGAAACTAAACATTGTCGTTTCTGGAATATACAAAGTCATAAACTCTTCGTTGTCTGAACCTGACCTAGAAAACCAAAATCTGTTCACGTATTTTCCTAAACAGATGTGCAACTGTCTCTCTAATAGGAGTTCTGCCTCCCTCCCAAGCTAGTAAGCTGAAGCTATTGCTTACCTCCCGGATAACAGGTGCTTGATCTCGTGAACTGTGAGATCATGACCTGAGCCGAGATCAAGAGTCAGATGCTTAACCCACTGAGCCACCCAGATGCCCCTCCTTACACAGTATTTCTGTTTAAACCAGAGTAGGCACTGTGACTTGTTTTATACAATGATGTAATAAAATAAGATTGTACCAACTATGCCCATTGAAAGAGAACCAGTAGGTATAAACAAACACGTCCACAGTAAATATACCCAGAAACTAAGTTGCTTTTTACTATTTTCTTTGTGTTATAGGATGCTTATTGACTTAAAATACTGTCAGAGAGATAAACTTCCGTGCTGTGACTGATTTTTAGTCTTTGTTATGGTAAGTTAATGTACTGCAAAACTAAAAGTATAAACATACATAGAAAAGCCACTTAAATGTGCGACTTACCAATAAGCATAAAATGTTAGAAGAAGCATGAGGGGGGGGGGTGCCTGGGTGGCTCAGTAGGTAAAGCGTCCAACTTCAGCTCAGGTCATGATCTCGCGGTTCATGAGTTCAAGTCCCGCGTCGGGCTCTGTGCTGACAGCTCAGAGCCTGGAGCCTGTTTCAGATTCTGTGTCTCCCTCTCTCTCTCTGACCCTCCCCCATTCATGCTCTGTCTCTCTCTGTCTCAAAAACAAATAAATGTTAAAAAAAAATTTTAAAAAAATAAGAAGCATGAGGTGGTTTAAAAGCCATTTGGGGGGATAAGGTAATAATAATTACAGCCAACATCTCCTGAGTACATATGATGTACACTTCTAAGTGTTTCATATTAATGCACTTAATTTGCCTTACCTCATCCAAAGTGTTTTTTACATTTAATCCAAGGAACAACTATTTCATGGAGCTACTGTTATTAGTCCCAACTACAGTGAGGAACTTGAGAGGGTCAAGTAACTCACCCAAATCCATCTGGCTCCAGAGCCCCCATTCTTAACCACCATCCCCTAACTGCCTCTCAGTGGTAATCAATCTGTTATGAAGATCCTCTTGGTCTCTTGTTCTCTAGGGCTATATAGTTTTTGTTTTGTTTTGTTTTAGAGAAACAGGGAGAAAGAGCAAGTGGGGAAGGGACAGAGGGAGAAGGAGAGAGATAATCTCTAGCAGGCTCCACACCCAGCGCAGAACCCAACACAGGGCTCGATCTCACAAGCATGAGATCATGATCTGAGCCAAAATCAAGACTGAGCCACCCAGGCTCCCCTGTATGGTCTTTTATCCAGACTGTAGCCATATGTCTGCTTCTTTCTTTTTCTCTTTGCAGTTTCTCCATATTGTTGGCTCACAGTCACCTGAGTCCTCTCAACTTGATGTGTCCTTCATTGGAAAGCCAGTAAAAACTGACCAAGTTCTAATTCCAAAGTACTAGGAAAAAGATTTTGCTTAGCCTGAGAAGTCAGGAATCCCTTGCCCTTGGGGACAAATAGCTGCTAAGCTACAGAAGAAAGGCAAGGTCACATATCATAAAAATGGCTACCAGGGTTCACAGAAAGTAGTTTTCAGAGAAGTGTATGGATTAGAAAAAAAAAATCTTGTATTTTTAGACTGGTGTATGTGTTCACTGTATTGATATTCTTATTCTTTGCATGTACAGGTGCGTTTGGATTAAGATCATAGGAATATTTGCAGACAGTTTACTCTTCCAGAACAAAACCTGTTTGTATTCTTCCATTACCTAACAAATGCAGAATTTGCATAGACTTGAGATAGAAATCTGCATTCGTTTTCTGTGATGCCACCACAACAAACTCCCATCAACTGGGGTTCTTAAAACAACAGAAAGTGATTCTCTCACAAATCTGTAGGCCAAAGATCCAAATTCAAAGTGTCATCAGGGTTGGTCTTTCTGGAAGCTCTGAGGCAGAAATCATTTTATGCCTCTCCTTAGCTTCTGGTGGCTGCCTGCAATTCCTGGCATTCCTTGGCTTGTAGATGTGTCACTCTAATCTCTACCCCCATCTTCACATTCCTTCTTCCCTGTATTTCTCTTCTTCTATCTCTTAGAATTTTCACTGGATTTAGAGTCCATCCTAATCCAGTGTGATATCATCTCAATCTTTATCCTAATTACATCTGTAAAGACACTTATTCCAAATAGGTTTATATTTTGAGGTTCTGGGTGGACATGAGTTTGGGTGTGCACTATCTGACCCACTCCAGCATCCATAATGCCTCTTTGTGGCTAAGACCCTAGGAGCCGCATTTGTCCCCTCCAAATTGACTTGTTTTACCTTTACCAAACAATATGTGGTGAGCACTGTTTTAAGTATATCACAAATAATAACTCATTTTATAGTTGGTATGTATTGGTACTGTTTTTCTTCTGAGTTATCTCTCCCATGAGTGATAGGCAGACAGCCCGGCCCTCAGCAGCTGGTCCAGTGCTCTGTGCATGGTCACCTTGATAACGACTGACATGAGACCCAGCTGCAGCTGCCTGACACTGACAGTCCATGTGTTCTCTCTCTTAAAAGTAAAATATCATCTCCTAGAGAGAGCTAAGTAAAAGGTTCAGGAACCTGACAGATAAGATTTAAGATTCCTTATGTAAATATCTCCATGGAAAATAAACAGCAGGACAGCGCCCTACGGAAAGAAAGAAAGGGATCATAATGAAGATGTATGAGCAGCCATGGCAGGAAACAGAACTGGCTGTGCCATGGCGTAAAGTCACTGTTCCTCACATTTCAGTAACGAGGAGCTCTCTTGGAACATGTGCCCCATCAGGTTTTTCTAGATGACCATTTTTTTTTCTCATCTCCTCTACCCAGACCCAGAGAGCCAACTCCTAACTGAGGTGCTCAGTTGGACTGAATAGTTTTTAATATTTGTTCCTTGTTTTAAAATACCATGAAGATCTATAACATAGTAATCTGGGAGCCAAATAAGAATATAGTAAATTAAATGGCATTTCCTTTTAGTGGAATTAGCAATATAAGAGTTTATGTAAGACTGGAGCTACCAATTTACCTAGAAGTAATTTTTATCAGCCCTGGGGGTTCAATGCCATGTCTTTGTTGTGTTTATGTCCTTCATACAGCACAGGTGAGCTGAAATCTCTATTCCGCAGGCACTCCATAAAATATAGTGCTTCGTGATTTGCTAGAAGGATCGACTGCCAACAGATGACAAAGGTAAATTTCTTAGAACAATGAATGGATAAAAACGACACATGTGATAGAATCAAGTACTTACACATGGTAAGAATATTGCCCACAACGGGAAGAACCGAAAACTGGAATCAATTAGAATGCCCTCTGTTGCAAAAACAAAGAAATGGAAAACTGCAACAATCCAGTGCATGCAGGACTACTAAGGAGGCCCACATCCTTCAGTAATAAAGGTTTGGGTCACCCTACCAGGTAAAGAATCATGACCAGATTAGGTGTTTGCTGAAGGCAAAGGGAACACAGAATAGGTAGTAGAAGGAGGTAGTTATAAATACCAGCGTGACCAGTCAGAAACAGAGACTATAATGGTCATGAGTATTTATTCCTTATTATTAAAGAGCATTAATATGGAGCACTTCCTCCTTATTGTTTATCATGAATACAGCTGTATACATATCTGTGTGTATCTTTGTTTCTTCCCCTATCTTATTCCCCTATAATGTAACATAAGCTGTGTTAACTTTGTATCACCATTTTCAATTGATGTATATAAATGTTAATTTGACATAATAATATTTAAGTTGAAGGATATCAGAGTAAAGAGTAAACATCACTCAAGTACTATACCTCCTCTTGTGGGGAAAAGATTAGTGCATTTTTGGTTGTATGCAGGATAGTTGTACCACATTAAGCAGAATTATGACATTGTTATTGCCTTTATTTTGAGATTAAGTATAAGTTAAGGAGATGTGTATAGGTGCCAAGTTCAAAAAGGGTGGATTTGTGATGGTTACTTTTATGTGTCCACTTGACTGAGTCATGCAGTACCCATACATTCAGCTAACATTTTTTCTGAGTGTATCTGTGAGGGTGTTTATTGATTAGATTATCATTTGAATTGGTGGACTCAGTAAGGTTGATCGCCCTCCCCTAGGTGGGTGGGCATCGTTCAATCCGTTGAAGGCCTGAATAAAATTAAAAAACATGGGGAATCATGTCACAAAAAGTGTTGACTTTGCCCCGTCTGCCCGACTGCATGAACCAGACATTGATCTTCAGCCCTCAAAAGGACTTGTGCCACCAGTTCCATGGAATTCAGACCTTTGGACTTGAACTGAACTACACTACCAGTTTTCCTGGGTCTCCAGTTTGCAGACAGCAGATTGTGGAACATCTCGGACTCCATAGTCAAGTGAGATTAATTCCTCATAATAAACTTTATCATATATATTGGTTCTGTTTTCCTGGAGAGCCCTGACTAATACAAAGTATCCCTTTCTCCTACTTACTACTCCGTATAGATACTTCATATAATATCTGGTCATATAAATTGGCATAGTCTGTCAACTCCAGATCAGAATAAAATCTGTTCGTACATAAAATCAGTTACTTACCTTTTGGATTGGAGCAATAATAACAAAAAACATAATGGCTATTTTTTTTTTCAAATAATATCAAAGCAAGAGAAGTTATAGTTGAATAGACACATGCATACCATATTGACAGCATTTTAAATATATTCTATCTTTTTGAAAATAACTTTGGTGTCATGTATTTTTGCAACATTTCCAATTATTTTATTTGGCTTTATAAAACACCTTTTTGTTGGAATTAACCAGACATTTGCTAATGGGGCCTGTTTTTTGTTCCGAGATAGTATCAGTTAGTTGGTAGATAATTTATCTCACCATTTTATAAAAATCGAGCAATTTAGTTTTGAAAACTATCAGCAGATCTAATCCTGATAGAGTCTTATTAAATTTTACTCATGAACTTTTCAACTTCTAATTCTCTTATTTAAAATTTACAAAAGTGGGGCACCTGGGTGGCTCACTCGGTTGAGCAACCGACTTCGGCTCAGGTCATGATCTCACGGTTTGTGAGTTCGAGCCCCGCATTGGGCTCTGTGCTGACAGCTCAGAGCCTGAAGCCTGCTTCGGATTCTGTGTCTCCCTCTCTCTCTGCCCCTCCCCCACTCATGCTCTGTCTCTCTCTCTGTCAAAAGTAAATAAACATTAAAAAAAGTTTAAAAAAATAAAATAAAATTTACAAAAAATGATTTCAAGAAAAAAAGGCCAAATCTTACTTAACGTATCTCTACAGTACTAACTGAATTAGAAACCCAGTAGAAATGAAATATAAGATTTCATGATATTATATGACTGTTTTTTTTTTCAAATTAACCATGGTGCAAGAAGAAAGAATTTGCTTCCATTTTTTGCCATTAACTGCATTATCTGCCTACCCTTGATTATATTCAGGCCCTTGAGAGCAAACTGCAATTCTGGCTGAAAATAGGAAAAAGAGAAGTAGAAATTTGTAGGTTAGGACTGGCCATTCTAAAATTTCTCTGTGTTTCCCTTTTAGCAAAATATTTTCTTAAAAGATACTCATATACTTGCTTCCTCCGAGAACTTAAATTTGTTAATGATGCTGTATCTTGGGTTGGGTGAAAGCCTCCCTAAAAGAATAGAGAAGGACCACACAGAACAAAAGTCCCAGTGAAAAGCCTATCTTTGTCAATAATTTTAGCAAGGCTTGTTACCTTTCTAGGATCAGAGTTCTTACCTATAAAATAAGGAGGGGATCTGGCTCATCCATTCTGTACACCTTTCCTACCATGACACACATAGTAGATGATCATCTCATGATCTAATTTGAGGAAAAAAAAATGGCTTAGCTCACAGACATATCCAACTGAAAACTGACTATGTCCACATAAAAAAAATGGTTTTATTAAGAATGTTTATATATGGGAATGCAAGCTGGTGCAGCCACTCTGGAAAACAGTATGGAGGTTCCTCAAAAAACTAAAAATAGAACTACCCTACGACCCAGCAATTGCACTACTAGGCATTTATCCAAGGGATACAGGTGTGCTGTTTCGAAGGGACACATGCACCCCCATGTTTATAGCAGCACCATCAACAATAGCCAAAGTATGGAAAGAACCCAAATGTCCATCGATGGATGAATGGATAAAGATGTGTGTGTACACACACACACACACACACACACACACACACACAAATAGAGTATTACTCGGCAATCGAAAATAATGAAATCTTGCCATTTGCAACTACGTGGATGGAACTGGAGGGTATTATGCTAAGTGAAATTAGTCAGAGAAAGACAAAAATCATATGACTTCACCCATATGAGGAATTTAAGAGACAAACAGATGAACATAAGGAAAGGGAAACAAAAATAATATAAAAACAGGGAGGGGGACAAAACAGAAGAGACTCATAAATATGGAGAACAAACTGAGGGTTGCTGGAGGGGTTGTGGGAGGGGGGATGGGCTAAATGGGTAAGGGGCACTAAGGAATCTACTCCTGAAATCATTGTTGCACTACATGCTAACTAATTTGGAAGTAAATTTAAAAAAAAATAAAAAATAAAAGTAAAAGTAAAAATTAAAAAAAAGAAACTAAAACTGAAAACAAGAATGTTTATATAGTAGGTATTATTATTATTTAGAAAATCAAGATTTTATATATTTTTTAAAAATGAGGAAAATCAAAAACACTTTCAGAGACATACAGCAAAGAGCAAGCAGATTTATGTATGTATGTATGTATGTATGTATTTATTTAATATCTGTTTATTGTTGGTTTTTTTTTAACATAGCATGAGGGGCCATAATATAGTCCACTGAGAGTCAAATAAGAGGTCAGAAAATGAGCTTTATTTGCATCTAGTAGAGTATCTAGTACAGTAGCCCATCCTTACCCACACTTTTGCTTTCCCCAGTTTCTGTTACCTGTGGTCAACCAGACTCCTGAGGCGGATGATGCTCCTGATGTGTGGTAAGACCAATTGGACCTTAACGCTGGGTCACCATTCCTACATCGTCATTCACCTCACTTCATCTCATCACCTAGGCATTTTATAATCTCACGTTAATACAAGAAGAGGGGTGAGTAAAATATTTTTAGAAAGAGAGAGACCACATTCATGTAAGTTTTATTACAGTATATTGTTACAATTGTTCTATTTTATTATTAGTTATTGTTCTTCTCTTACTGTGCCTAATTTATAAACTAAACTTAATCATAGGTATGGATGTAAAAGAAAAAAATGAGCATATATAGGATTTGGTACTACTCCCAGTTTCACACATTCACTGGGAGCCTTGGGACATATCCTTTGTGGATAAGGGGCCGGGGGGCAGCTACGCAATTATGGTTTATGTGGGCCTGTTTTGACATGACATTCCTGAAAGTATTTACAAGCTTATAAGGTAAAGTAATTGCCATTTATCTCACAAGGAAAAATAGAAATAATTCTTAAATTTTTCTTTAAAAAAATAAATTTTGATATGTTTAAGTCCTTTACTCCAAGGTAAACTAAACTGAACTGATTTCTTTATGCCAAGATATAAAAAAATCTTCTGATGTGGCTTTCTAAAAGGGTAATAGTGCAAACAGTTTGTTCTCCTTGAAGCAGTGTTTCCTGGGACAGTGGTTTAAAAAAAGCTTGTGTGCTTTGTGTGATGCGAATCTGAGATTTGGAGTTGGAGACCTGGGATTTAGTCCTAATTCTGCAGTTCACTGTGTGACCTTAGCTAAGCAGGACACCGGATCTCTGAAGTCTCAGCTTCATTTTATGATAATCATGAATAATCAGCTATACGTCTCAGAAATACAGTAGATACAAAAAAAGCTAGTGACTTTTTTATAATCTATTATTTTTTTAATTTACATACAAGTTAGCATACAGTGCAACAATGATTTTAGGAGTAGGTTCCTTAGTGCCCCTTACTCATTTAGCCCATCGCCCCCTCCCACCACCCCTCCAGCAACCCTCTGTTTGTTCTCTATATTTAAGAGTCTCTTATGTTTTGTCCCCCTCTCTGTTTTTACATTATTTTTGCTTCCCTTCCCTTATGTTCATCTGTTTTGTCTCTTAAATTCCTCATATGAGTGAAGTCATATTTGTCTTTCCCTGACTAATTTCACTTAGCATAATACCCTCTAGTTCCATTGAAAAGATTTCATTATTTTTGATTGCTGAGTAATACTCCATTGTGTGTGTGTGTGTGTGTGTGTGTGTGTGTGTGTGTGTGTGTGCGCCACATCTTCTTTATCCATTCATCCATCGATGGACATTTGGGCTCTTTTTTATACTTTGGCTATTGTCAATAGTGCTGCTATAAACACTGGGGTGCATGTGCCCCTTCGAAACAGCACACCTGTATCCCTCAGATAAATACCTAATGGTGCAATTGCACCAGCAGTGCAAAAGAGACCCTTTCCGCATCCTCACCAACGTCTTTTGTTGCCTGAGTTGTTAATGTTAGTCATTCTGACAGGTGTGAGGTGGTATCTCACTGTGGTTTTGATTTGTATTTCCCTGATGATGAGTGATGTTGAGCATTTTTTCATGTGTCTGTTGGCCATCTGGATGTCTTCTTTGGAGAAGTGTCTATTCATGTCTTTTGCCCATTTCTTCACTGGATTATTTGTTTTTAGGTGTTGAGTTTGATAAGTTCTTTATAGATTTTGCATACTAACCCTTTATCTGATATGTCATTTGCAAATATCTTCTCCCATTCTGTCAGTTGCCTTTTGGTTTTGCTGATTGTTTCATTCGCTGTGCAGAAGGTTTTTATTTTGCTGAGGTCCCAGTAGTTCATTTTTGCTTTTGTTTCCCTTGCCTCCGGAGATGTGTTGAGTAAGAAGTTGCTGCAGTCAAGATCAAAGAGGTTTTTGCCTGCTTTCTCCTCAAGGATTGTGATGGCTTCCTGTCTTACATTTAGGTCTTTCATCCATTTTGAGTTTATTTTTGTGTATGGTGTAAGAAAGTGGTCCAGGTTCATTTTTCTGCATGTTGTTGTCCAGTTTTCCCAGCACCATTTGCTGAAGAGACTGTCTTATTCCATTGGATATTCTTGCCTGCTTTGTCAAACATTAGTTGGCCATACATTTGTGGGTCCTTTTCTGGGTTCTCTATTCTGTTCCATTGATCTGAGTGTTTGTTTTTGTGCCAGTACCATACTGTCTTGATGATTACAGTTTTGTAATACAGTTTCAACTCTGGGATTGTGATGCGTCCAACATTGGTTTTCTTTTTCAAGATTTCTTGGGCTATTTGGGATCTTTTCAGGTTCCTTACAAATTTGAGGATTGTTTGTTCTACCTCTGTGAAGAATGCTGGTGTTATTTTGATAGGGGTTGCTCTAGTGACTTTTTTTTTTTAAGAAATGTCATTTCATTACAGAAATACAATAATAGCAATTCTCTTTTTTTTTTAAGGTCAAGAGTCTTTTTTTTAATGTTTATTTACTTATTTTGAGAGAGGGAGAGAGGAGAGCATGACTAGGGCAAGGGGCAGAGAGAGAATCGCAAGCAACCTCCATGCCCAGTATGCAGCCTGATGCAGGGCTTGATTGTGAGATTGCAAAATCATGACCTGAGCCCCTATCAAGAGTTGAATGCTTAACCAACTGAGCCAGGCAGACACCATGGTAATAGTAATTCTTAATTCTAACAATGCATTCTTGATTTAATGAATAAAGAAGGTTCATTTTTAATGAGCATTTAAGTATTTTTATGTACACGGAAACCATTCATTTTCCTCTGAAATTTTTATTTTATACCTTTGTTCAGCAAAGTATAATACAAAGGTAAATGCTTTTCAGCTTTGTTCAGTTCACACAGGGGCTAGTAACTTCTTAATGACAAATATATTGTTATTGGATGGCAAAATGCTATTTAGACAATTCCCTATTATTTTGCACCTCGAGAGCAGATGCTTATTCTTAATATAGATAAAACCAACCTTCAGGCCACACCTGAAATTTCTTCCTACTGATTGGAATCATGGGAAATTTCTCAGAAGGGAAAATTTATGTTATTTAATGAGAACCTATTAAGCACTTACTGTAGACTTGGAAAGATTCAAGATACGAATAAGACATTATTTTAGCCTTTAAATTTCTCATAATCTGAGTGCCACAACTTACCCTGGAGTCTAAAATTCTTCAGTACCTAATGCAAAAAAACATTAATGACTTCTTTCCCACTCCCCATTTTTAAAACCTAATCCTGATTTAGATACATCAGATGAAGATAATAGCTAAATAACAACAAAGATGGGCATTTACAGCAACATTCTCTATCATTTATAACCTCCTTTAGGAAATGGGATGCTCATACTTTTATTTTTAGTGTTTATTTTGGGGGGGCGGTGGGGGGAGGTGGGTATAAGTATATACTTATAAGTATATAAGTATACTTATACTTATAAGTATAAGAATGCTTATACTTTTAAGTCTTCAGTATTGTCTTAAGTGCTCACAGATGCTATAAACATCTTTATAATGACAAGGAAAGAGTGACACAGGAAAACAAGTAAGGAAGGAAAGTAAAAAAATGTTTACTATTTTTATTCATTTTTTCAATACTAGAAAGCTTATAAAAATGGATTTTATTTTTAGTTTGATTGAAAGTTAGCAATACCTCATCCTTAAAATATTTACTCACAGAAAAATTTCTTAGCAGACAGGGGAGAAATAAGGAAAACTTGTTGAACTTTTCCAATATTATAAAGTGCATCATGATATTAGCTACTCAAAGATATCAAATCAAGGAAGAGGCTGGAAAGACCAGCAAGATATGTGTGAACTCCAAGTTGGCAGTGGCATTAAAACTGCACTATTTCTAGCAACATATAACAAGAACCCTGAAAGAGTCATAGCTTTTGACCCAGTGATTCCACTATTAGGAATTTATCTTTAAAAAAAAAGTAAAAGCTATGTATACATACTTTTGTAAAACAGTAGCATTTATAATAGCAAAGCCCTGGAAATGCCCAGTTATGCAGCAGCATGTAATGGGCGCCTGAACAATGACAAATGATATGAGGGAATCTATGCAACTATTAACAATACAAATACACGACTGGAGAAAAGTGAATGCAAAACCATCTTAGTACAAACAAACATAAGGTAATTATGACACAATAAAGTCAATGCATGCATAAATATAACTGAAGAAGCTACCTACAGATATAAATAATTCTTTAATATGAAAGTATACTTTTACGTTTAACAGTGTAGGGAGATATGAGTTACTTACCATAAAACTCCTCTATTTAGGGTTTTCCACCCTGGGCTGCACCTGCCCGCTCCCCTCTGTTACCACCAGCTCCTGAGCTGAGCTTCCCCGGCCAGTGGCTCTATGGGCTGCAGGAACTCCACAGTGGCCCGCAGGAACAGCTAAAGATGCTAACGGAAGAATCGATAAGGGTAGAGGACAAGAGGAGAAACTGTGGACGATTATATGTAGGTCTAATATCTGAAGCTGTCAATATGGTATCCAATCAAACACTGCACAGAAAAATTAAAAGAAAATAGCAGGCCTCCAGGCGCCTGGGTGTCTCAGTCGGTCAAGCGTGCGACTTCAGCTCAGGTCATGATCTCACGGTCTGTGAGTTCGAGCCCCGTGTTGGGCTCCGTGCTGACAGCTCGGAGCCTGGAGCCCGCTTCAGATTCTGTGTCTGCCTGTCTCTCTGCCCCTCCCCTGCTCATGCTCTGTCTCTCTCTGTCTCAAAAATAAATTTAAAAAACTCAAAAAAAATTAAAAAAAAAAAGAAAATATCATGCCTCAATAATCAAAATCTTGTTCATTAAGATTGGGAAGGAATTTCACTCTGTGGACATCGTAGCATGCACATCTAAACAGTTGACTAGTCTGCCTCCCCTCCCCACCCAAATTCTGAAGTCTGTAGTTGAAACCATAGGAACATGTTGAATGTTGTGGTGCTAGAAAGGAATTGGGTAAACGATACACGGATTTATTTAAGTGTCAGAGAATTTCTTTTGTTAGGAACTGTGTATACATTACAATATTTAAAAATAAGCCACTGAAATTTGCATGCCCTCTGCACATTTCTGATTAATTTTCTATACTTCCTTTAGTTGAAAGTATTACATCACCAGCAAGCCTTCATAGCCATTGATTCTCCCATTCTCCTTTGTGTGATAACAGCATCTCATCAAGTTAATCCTATACTATTTTCAAGGACCTGTGGATGGGGTATCTAGAAAGTTCTTAATTTGATGATGACCATGTATAGCCATTTAGTACGGCAATGTAGATTACTCAACTTACCAGTGTATTTCAATAATTAAAACATGTTTAATCCTCTTTAAAAAAAACTCATCTGTTTAAAGTGTACAATACAATGGTTTTTAGTTCATTTATAGAGTACTATATATATATATATATATATATATATATATATATATATAATCACTGAGCTTTTCCTATTTTTCTTTTAAGATGAGGCAAGAGATCAGTAGATCTAATTGCCTGGGACCAATAAAAAAAAAAAGGAGTCACACTCTAATTTGTTAAGAACAATATTTCATATCATTGCCATTCCATCCATGCAATGAACATAATTTCTGCCTAGTATCCAAATAGATGTCCAGTCCATACAACAAGATTTTTAAAAAATTCAAATCCAGGTGCATGTGGGTGATTCAGTCTGTTAGGTGTCCAAATCTTGATCTCCATGCAGGTCATGATCTCACGGTTTGTGGGTTCAAACCCCACACTGAGTTCTGCACTGACAGCACAGAGCCTGCTTGGGATTCTGTCTCCCTCCCTCTGCCCCTTCCCCATTTACTCTCTTTCTATCTCTCAAAATAAATAAATAAACTTAAAAAAAAATAAAATCCAGATGGTTGCCAGAGAGAAGTGGGTGGGCAGATTGGAAAACGGATGAAGGGGAATAGGAGATATAGGCTTCTAATTATGGAATAAAAGGTATATCATAAAGGGGATATAGCCAGTGATATTGTAATAGCATAGTATGGTGACAGGTGGTAGTTACATTTGTGAGTATAATATAATATAGAAACTTGTTGAATGACTATGTTGTACACCTGAAACTAATATATCATTACATGTCAAATATATAATTAAAAAGAAAAAAGAACACTACTAACCTAAAAAAAAACAAAATTCAAATTCATTGCTGGCAGTAATTTACCTCTTTATTTCCCAGCTGACATAAGGTTTGTATTCTCTCCCAACCGGGCCTACCAGTTCAAATACACCATGTCTGCTATCAATTTGGGGGCCCAGAGCTTTGGTAAGAAGAAGGGAATAACATTATATACATTGGGTTTATTCTCAAAAATAAATGTGCAATAATGGTAAACACACAACCTTTGGATCTAGACTTTGGATTTGAATCCCAGCTCTGCTATTTGTTAACTACTCGGAAGCTCACTTGGCTAATAGTACTCACTTTCAGGGTGGTAACCGGCATGATGGATCTAAAGCACTTAGCATTATAGGTGGAATGTGGATGAGGCTCACTCACTGCTGTAATTATTATAATTATTAATCCTATTATGTTAGCTTAGACCAACATACATGCAAGTCTTGTTTCTCAGACCACACCAACGCTGAGAAAACCAATTAAGGGGATGAGTTATTCCCAAGGAATCATTTCAATGCCCCATTTTCCGAGGACCTTCCTTGCACCACCACTCAGGCTGTTTGACATTCTAGAAAGGAGGGGAGCCCCACCACCTCCTCCTTCTGCACATGCATGCGTACATGCACATCCTTGGAACTGATCTCCATCTACAGACACTAATCTTCCCCTACCACTGATGACCTGCCCCAACAAAGTTCCATCCTCATCCCAAGCATATAGTTCTGCTTTTCCTAAACCATAGCTTTTGGGAAATTCTAAAGGCTGGTATTGTTCCTTGGGGGAATACCCAGGCACACAAGTCTGTGACTATAGAATAAAGTTAAACTTCTACTGCCTTGGCAGGAGCCCTATCAATATTTTTTTCTGGAAATTTCCACACACACACCTGCTTATGCTTGCATTTACCTGGACATTTTTGAGATGTTTCCAAAGTGCTGCCTAAGGCATTTTGGCTATAGATCCATAGTTTTCCTAGAATGGAGTCCAGGGACTGAATTGTCTGAAAAGGTCAGAGTTCTAAGAGTGGAAAGAGAGTAGGGTGCCTGGACTTGAGAGAAGCAGGTGGCAGAAAAGAATTTGCAAGTGGGAGGGGCTGCCCAGTTGTCTCATGGGGGACCTGCATGATCAAGCAATAGTGAGATTCCTAACTGTGAAGTTTGGTGTAGAATCCATTGTTCAACTTCGACAGAGAACATTTGACAGTGAGATCAAGGTCAGAGGCCCATCTCAAATTTCCACTAGGCCCCAGGATTCCTAATGGAACCCTGAAATAGAAAAGGGGTCCCACCCACTCACTCCATGAATAAAATTAGATTTTCTGTCAGACAAAACTTGGATTTTCTTCTAAACTTGATGGATGTGTGGGAGAACACATTGATTTAATTTAGAAAAAATGTTTAAAAGTTACATTTCTTTCACTTTGAATGAATGGAGTAAATCATGGTAACTTTCCTATTTCAGCTACATTTAACTTTCAAGGCTCTAGCAACTATCTTAGGCTAATTATTGAGAAGTTCTGGTAACTTCTGCTACCTTGAAAAGTTACATTCTAAAGGGATGATCTGGAAAGCAAAGACAGATTTATATACAATGGATTATCTTTTTACATTTGTATTTAAAAATTTTTTAATGTTTATTTATTTTTGAAGGAGAGAGAGAGACAGAGTATGAGTGGGGGGCTAGGGGCAGAGAGAGAGGGAGACACAGAATCTGATGCAGGCTCCAGGCCCCCAGCTGTCAACACAGAGCCTAACACGGGGCTTGAACTCACGGACCAAGAGATCATGACCTGTGCTGAAGTCAGATGCTTAACGAAATGAGCCACCCAGGAGCCCCTAAATTTTTTTTATGTTTATTATTTTGAGAGAGAGAGAGAGAATAAGAGAGCGAGCAGGGGAGGAACAGAGAGAAAGGGGCGGGGGGGACATAGAATCTGAAGCAGGCTCCAGGCTCTGAGCTGTCAGCACAGAGTCCTATGCAGGGCTCAAACCCATGAATGGTGAGATCTTGACCTGAACCAAAGTCGGACGCTTAACTAACTGAGCCACCCAGGCAATTTGTGAATTCTGAAAAAAACTACAAGAGGCGACATAAACATAGTGCAGAAAACAAGACCTTTAGAGGCAGAAAAACAAGCTGTGTGACCATGGACAATTTACTTACTTCCTCTCAGGCTCAGCATTTTGATCTATAAAATAATGATATTGAGAATATTTTCCATCTGGTTATGCTGAAAAAGAAAATGAATGCACACTTAAAAGCACAAGTCCTTAAATAAATGCTCATTTATCCTCTACTGTAACCACAATTGGCTTCTTTATGATTGCCTTTATTTTTAAATAAGTTTATTGACATATACAGAAAAGTACACCACAAGCATAGAGCTTGATGAATTATAACAGCAGGAACACATGCATAAAATCACCATGAGATTAAGAAATAGAACACAACTAGGGTCAGGGAAGCTTCTCCTGTCCAATCCCAGTTGTTATTTCCTCTACCTCCTCCCATAATATAACCACTACCTTACCTCGAACGCTATCATTTAGTTTCTCATTTGTTTGTCTTAGATTTTATTGTGATAAGGACACAACATGAGATATATCCTCTTAAATTTTAAGTGGACATTGTTGGCTATAGATACAATGCTGTAGTGGATCTCTGGAACCTACATATCTTGCTTAACTGACACATTTTGCCTATTGATTAAACAAACCATTACTTAGCTTGGTCTGATTTTTAATGTAATAGATATTGAACCATAGAGTATGTATCAGCATTCTTTCACTTACATTGATAAAATTCATTCATAGTTTGCATTAAGTGGAAGTTTTTTCCTGTTCATTGCTACAGGGTTTTTCCATTGTTTGAATATACCACATCATATCCATTCTTATTCTGGTGAGCGTTTGTGTTGTTTCCAGGTTGAGGTCATTGTGAATAGTGTTGTGGTAATTTGTATTGACGGGCATGCATTTCTGTTGGGAGTATACATAAGGGTGAAATTGTTGGGCCATAGGGTATCTATATGAACAGCATCTGAATATGTGAATATCTTGCCAGTTTTCCAAAGAGACTGTGACAATTTTCTACCTCAAAAGCAGTATGAGATTTCCCATTGTTCTACATCTCTGCACTTGGTATTGACAGCTGCTTCTTTTTTAATGTAGCCATTCTGTGTGGGACAGATTGTTATCTTGCTGTGGACACTTCCCTGACAGCTACTGAAGCTGAACACCTTTTCACACATTTGCTGACCATTTGGCTATCCTCTTTTGTGAAGTGCTTGTTTAAAAGTCTTTGTGGGCATTTTTGTATTGGGTTGTCTTTCTACCCATAAATTTGTTTAGTAGTTCTTTACATACAGTCTTTTAGCCTATTTGCAGTATTAATGCTGTCTCTGATGAAAACAAGTTTTAAAGCCTAATGTATGTCAGTCTCATCCTTTCTAGTCAATGCTTTCATCATGCTAAAGAAATTGTTTCCTACCCCAAAAACTCTGCAGATATTTTCCTAGGCTTTCTTTTAGAGGTGTTATTATTTTTGTGACTTTCATGTTGGTCTAAAGCTACCTGGACACTGTTTTTCTTTTTGTGATGTGAAACAGAGATTAAGATTCACTTTTTTCCTACATACATATATCCAATTGGGTCAGCACCATTTGTAAAAAAATATTCTTTCTCACTGCTCTGCAGAGCCACTTTTCTTACCAATCTATTGGCCGTGTGTGTGTCTGGATTCTCTAAGTCTGTTCCAGTTGTCAACTGCCTATTCTTAACTATCCTAATATTATAGTAAGTATTATAAGTGTTCCACTTATTTTCCTTTTCTTCAGGATTATCTTACCTCTTCTTGGCCCTTGCACTGCCATATGCATTTTAGCCTGCCAATTTTTTCACAAAACGTCTTGGGCTTTCATTGGAATTGCTTTACATCTATAGGTTAGTTTAGGCAGTATTTTACATATTTAGTATGTTGAGTCTCCAAACCATGAGTACTGTGTTTCTTCCATTTATTTGTATCTTCTTTATTATCAATAATGTTTTGTAGTTTTATATAGAGAGATTATAGCTTTCATTATTTTTAGCTAGATTTTACTATTATGATGCTTTTGGAAATTTTAACTTCTCAAGTTTTTATTTTTTCTCAGTATTAAGAAACATAGATTTGGTTTATACTACCCAAAGTAATCTACACATTTAAGGCAATCCCTATCAAAATACCACCAGTATTTTTCACAGAGCCAGAAAAAAAAAAATCCTAAAATGTGTATGGAACCAGAAAAGACCCAAATAGCTGAAGTAACCTTGAGAAGCAAAGCTTGTAGGCATCATAATTCCAGACTGCAAGTTATATTACAAAGCTGTGGTGATTAAGACAGTATGGGACTGGCACAAAAATAGAGAAGTAGATCAATAGAACAGAATAGAAAACCCAGAAATGAACCCACAACTACAAAGCCAATTAATTTTTGACAAAGCAAGAAAGAATATCCAATGGAAAAAAGACAAATGGTGTTGGGAAAGCTGGATAGTAACATGCAGAAGAATGACACTGGACTATTTTCTTACGTCATACACAAAAATAAATTCAAAATGGTGAAGGACCTAACATGAAAGAGGAAACAAAATCTCTTTGACATCTGCTGTAACAACTTCTTACTAGACACATTTCCTGAGACAAGGGAAACAAAAACAAAAATAAACTATTGAGACTTCATCGAAATAAAAAGCTCCTGCATAGCAAAGGAAACAATCAATGAAACTAAAAGGCAACCTTCGGAATGGGAGAAGATATTTTCAAATGACATACCTGATAAAGAATTAGTATCCAAAATATATAAAGAACTTCTAAAATTCAACACCCAAAAAACAAATTATCCCATTTAAAAATAGGCAGAAGACATGAAGACATTTTTTCCAAAGAAGACATCCAGATGGCTAACAGATGCATGAAAAGATGCTCAACATAACTCATCATCAGGGAAATACGAATCAAAACTGCAATGAAGGGCACCTGGCTGGCTCAATTGGTGGAGCGTACAACTCTTGATCTCAGAATTAGGAGTTTGGGCCCCATGTTGGATGTAGAAATCACTCAAAAATAAAATCTTAAAAAATAAACTCTACAGTGAATTATACATCACCTCACACCTGTCAGAATGGCTAAAAATTAACAACACAGGAAACAGTAGGTGTTGGCGAGGATGCAGAGAAAGAGGAACCTTCTTACACTGTTAGTGGGAATGCGAACAGGTGCAGAACTCGAAAACAGTATGGAGCTTCCTCAAAAAGCTAAAAATAGAACTACTCTACCCAGCAATTGCATTACTAGATATTTACCCAAAGAATACAAAAATACTGATTCAAAGTGATATATGCACCCCCAATGTTTATAGCAGCATTATCAACAATGGCCAAATTGTGGAAAGAGCCCAAATGTCCATAAACTGATGAATGGATAAAGAAGAGGTGGTATATATATATCCATTATACACACACACACACACACACACACACACACACATAAACACACAATATATATAATATATGTAGATATGTAATGGAATGTTAGTCATCGAAAAGAATGAAATCTTGCCATTTGCAACAACATGGATGGAGCTAGAGAGTAGTATGCTAAGCAAAATAGGTCAGTCAGAGAAAATAAATACCATATGATACCACTCATATGTGGAAATTAAGAAAACAAATGATCATAGGGGAAAAAAAGAGACAGAAAAAACAAGAAACAGACTCTTAATTATAGAGAACAAACCAATGGTTACCAGAGGGGAGGTGGGTGGGGGCATGGGTTAAATAGGTGCTGGGGATTAAAGAGTGTATGTTTTGTGATAAGCACCAGGTGTTGTATTTAAGTGTTGAATCACTAAATTGTACACTGAAACTAATAATACACTGTGTATTAACTAACTGGAATTTTTTTTAATGTTTATTTATTTTTGAGAGACAGAGAGACAGAACATGAGTGGGGGTGGGGCAGAGAGAGAGGGAGACACAGAATCCGAAGTAGCCTCCAGGCTCTGAGCTGTCAGCACAGAGCCCGACGTGGGGCTCGAACTCACAAACCGCGAGATCACGACCTGAGCCGAAGCCAGACGCTTAATCGACTGAGCCACCCAGGCGCCCCTTAACTAACTGGAATTTAAATAAAAGCTAAAAACAAAACAAAAAAGAAATAGCAATTTGGGTATATTGGCCAGTATCCAGTAATCTTACTGCACTTACTGCACTCATTAATTTTAACAGTTCTCCTGTAGATTGTGGGTTTCTTTACATACACTGCCATTTATTTATCTCTTCCATTCCAATGCTTATTACTTTTTCCTTGATATGCTGTATAAGCTAGTACATCAAGAATAATGTTTAACAGAAGTAATGGTAGCAGGGATTCTTATTTTATTTATGAACTTAGGGAAGATGTTTCAATATTTTACCATTAAGCATGATATTTGCTATAAGTTTCTTTAGAGATAATTTTTATCACATAAAGTACATTTCCTTCTATTACTAGCTTATAAAGAATTTTTATGAATAACATTGAATTTAATCTCTTGCATTGTTTGTCTCTATTAAAATGATTATATGATTTCCCTTCTCTATTCGGTTAATGTAGTGAAATCCATGAGTAGATTTCTTTGTTGAACTAAACTTGAGTTCCTGGAATACAGCTGTACCTACTCATGATGTATTGTCCTTTTATGCATCTTTTTGCTAATATTTTAATTAAGATTTTTGCAACTAGGACCATAAGCAAGATTATCCTTTATTATTTTTGTAAGTCCTACTCAGTTTTGATATTAAGGTTCTACTGATCATATAAAGTGAATCGCGAAGAGTTACCTCTTTTTTACTCTCCAGAAGAGTTTAAATGGTCTTATTTCTTCCTTATTGGGAAGAATTTCCTACTAAAGTCCTGTGGGCCTAGAATTTTATATTTTTCAGGAAGGATTTTAATCACAGATTCGAAGATCTCACTTTTAAATTTTTTTAATGTTTATTATTTTTGAGAGAGAGGTAGA
The DNA here is from genome assembly GCF_018350175.1 of Felis catus. Classification (NCBI taxonomy): domain Eukaryota; kingdom Metazoa; phylum Chordata; class Mammalia; order Carnivora; family Felidae; genus Felis; species Felis catus. The sequence goes on from NC_058376.1 coordinate 46,566,754, forward strand.
GAGAGTGAGAGCAGAGACAGGGAGATAGAGAATCTGAAGCAGGTTTAGGCTCTGAGCTGTCCGCACAGAGCTCAATGCAGGGCTCAAACTTGCAAACCATGAGATCATGACTTGAGCTGAAGCCGGATGTTTAACCAACTGAGCCACCCAGGCGCCCCTCAAAGATCTAATTTTTTTAAATAGACATAGAATTATTTGTACTCTTTCTTATTGTTTCCATTGCGCTCAGTTTTGATTTTCTAGAAATTAATCTATTTTATTTAAGTTTTCAAATTTATTGGCTTAAAGTTGTATAAAATATCCTCTTATAATGTTTCTAATATTCATAGACTCTGTAGTGATGTCTTCTTTTTCATTGCTGATATTACCTATGCCTTCTTTCTTTTTTCTAGATCAGTCTTATCAGGACTTCATCAATATATTAATTCTTTTCAAAGAACCAAGTTTTGAGTTAATTGATCACTTCTATAAATTTGCATCTTTATTTTTAACTTAAATTTTAGTTTTTTTTATGTTAGAGAGAGAGAGCAAGCAGGAGAGAGGGAGAGAGAGAAAGAGAGAGAGAGAATCTTAAGCACGCTGAGCACAGAACCTGATGTGGGGCTTAATCCCGCGACCCTGGGATCATGACCTGAGCCAAAATAAAGAGTTGAATGCTCAATTGACTGAGCCACCCAGGTGCCCCTAATTTGCAGTTCTTTTCATAACCCCTTGAAATTAGAGATTTTGTTATCTGGGTATGTAAATAATTAATTTAGAGTCAGTTTAATATTTGCACTTAAGGCTATAAATTTCCTCTTTAAGCATGATTTTTGTTTGGTTAGCAAGTCTGGATATTCTGCATATTCACTATCAATTCACTTTAAATATTTGCTAATTTTTATTGTCTTTTTTTAGCCTTATTCATCATTTAGAACTATTCTGCTTAATTTCCAAACATTTGGAAATTTTCTACTTTATTTATATGTCTTTTAAGTCTCTTTTTTTTCTAAACTGACTTTATTGAATTATAATGTAAGTACTATTAAATTATACTTATTTATATAGTTCAGTATATCTTGACCAATGTATGCACCTGTGTAAAGTCCAACAAATTCAAGAACAAATTCATGTCCCATAAAGTTTCCTCCTGCTCTTCAGTAGTCAATTTTCCCACATCCCTGACCTACGAAACCACTATTGTGCTTTCTCTATAGATTACGATTTTCCTATTGTATAACTTCATATAAATGGAATCATAGAGAATGTAATCTTCTATTGTCTGACTTATTTTGTCAGCGTAGTGGTTTTGTGGCATGCATTGGTAGTTTGTTCCCATTCACTGCTGAGAAGTATTTCATTGTATGAATACTACAGTTTATGAATCCGTTCACCTGTTGATGGCATTTGCATTTTTTCTGGTTTGGGGCTGTTTTGAGTAAAGCTTATGTAAGTATTGGGGCACCTGGTTGAGACTGACTTTGGCTCAGGTCATGATCTCACTGTTCTTGAGTTGAAGCCCCTCATCAATCTCACTGCCATCAGCGTAGGGCCCACCTCAGATCCTCAGTCCCCCTCTCTCTGCCCCTCCCCACTTATGCTCTCTCAAAAATAAATAAAACATTTTTTTAAAAAAGCTGTTACAAGTATTTTTGCATATGTATGCACATATGTCCTCCTGTCTTTCCTAATGTGAAATTGTTGGGTAAAATGGTACTTGATAAGTAACTACCAAACCATGTTCTGAATGAGTTGTACCATTTTATATTCCCACTTTATGAGTTTCCGTTACTCTACATCCTCACCAACCCTTTGTATTGTCAACCGTTTTACTTTTAGTTGTTACAGGTTTGTAGTGGTATCTCATTATGCTTCTAATTTATATTTCTTCTGATGACTAATGATGGTAAGCATTTTGTATGTACTTGTTTGTTATTTCTAGATCTATATTTGTTCAAATTTTGGGCTTATATTTTATTATTTGTTTTGACACTTAGGGAAAGAGCAAGAACAAGCATGGAATGGGCAGAGAGAGAGAGAGAGAGAGAGAGAGAGAAATCTTAAGCAGGCTCCATGCCCAGTGTGGAGCCTGACACAGGGCTCCATGTTACAACTGTGAGATCATGACCTGAGCCAAAATCCAGAGGTGGACGCTTAACCAACTGAGCCACCCAGGTGCCCCTGTGCTTGTATTTTAAAACTGGGTTTTTGTTCTCTCTTATTATTCAGTTGCAGATATACTTTTTATATTATCTTACTTTCTTAATGGGGTATTTTAAAGAGCAGAAATTTTTTATTTTTATCAAGCCCAATTCATTCACTCATATATATATACATATATGTATATATACATATGTACATGTATACATATGTACATATATATGTATATATACATATATGTATATGTATACATACATGTGTATATATACATATATGTATATGTATATATACATATGTGTATGTGCGTATATGTATATATATGGCTAGCACTTTTTGTTTTTTTTGTGTGTGTGTCCCATTTTAGGGAATTTTGCCTACCAATGGTCACAAAGGATTTACGTGTTTTATGGGAGATTTGTATTTTTTTTCCTTTATATTTAGGTATATAGTCCATTCTGAGTTAATTTTTGTCTATGGAGTGAGGTAACTGTTGAGGCTTTTTTTTTAACCCTAATTATCTTTTTCTTATTGATCTCTTGATTAATTGAACTGTCATCATAGAATGACCCCTTTTCAATCTTTTGGAATTTACTGACACTTTATTTGGGGCTCACCATATAATCAATTTTGGCAAATGTTCTATGTGTATCTAGAAAGAATGCACATGCAACAGTTGCTGATTACAATGATTTATATGTATGTGAATTAGGTAAATTTTGTTAATTGTGCTGTTCAGATCTATTGAAGGTCTACTGATCTTTCTCCTCATCTTCCCCCTCTCTCTCCTCCTCTTCCTCCCCCTTCCTCTTTTGGCTTGCTCCATCAGTTATTCAGAGATTTGTGTTAAAATTTTCCCACCGTGATTGCCTATTTCTTCTCTTGTGGTTTTGTATGTATGGTTTTGCTTTATATATTTCAAAAGTTTCTTGTTAAGTCATTTGAATTTAGAATACTATATTTTCCTGATGAATTAAACTTTTTATCATTTGAAATGTCCTATTCATCCCTAAGTAAATGTTTTTAACCTACATTATCTGATATTAGTGTATCAGCCCTGTATTGTTTTGTGTCTGTATGGTTTACACATTCTGTCCTTTTACTTTAATCTTTGTGCATTCTTATATTTAAGATGTATCTCTTGCAAGCAAAACATAATATTTTTATTATCAAGTCTAATAATTATTGTCTTTTAATTAGAATATTAGCCTGTTTACATTTGACACAATTAGTTATGTTTAGAAGTTCAAATTTAATGTTTGATTTTCTTGCTGTTTCTCTGCCACTCCCTCTCTTTTCCTCCCTCTTGTCTGCAGTGATTTGAATTAGGCTTTTATTTATTATATATTTCACCTGGATTGCTTGCTAATTATACATTTTCACTATTCTTTTAGCTTTTACTCTGGAAAATGCTACATGCATCCTTGACTTGTTAAAGTCTGACAAAAAGCAATATTTAAATTACTTCCCGGGGGTGCCTGGATGGCTCAGTTGGTTAAGGCTTCAACTCTTGATTTCAGCTCAGGTCATGATCTCACAGCTCATTAGATCGAGCCCCTCCTAGGGCTTAGGACAGACAGTGAGAAGCCTGCTTGGGATTCTCTCTCTACCCCTCCCTCACTCATGCTTTCTCTTTCGAAATTAATAAATAAATATTTTTAAAAACTATAAATTACTTCACAAGCCACACGAGGCTCATGGAACAGTTTAACACCATTTACCCTTTCCCTACATTTTGTGCTATTGTTGTCATGGATTTTACTTCTGTATAGAACTCAAACACTTCCAGATATTATTATTATTCTATACATTACACATTCGCTTAGATTTACCCATGTATTTATCTTTTCTGTTGTTCTTTATTTCTTCCAATTTCATTATGCTTTCTGTCTGGAATAATTTACCTTCTGACTAAAGAACTCCTATTAGCATTTCCTTAGTATAAATTGGTGAATAATTCTCTGTCTTTTTATTTGAAAATATCTTTATTTTGCTTTCACTTTAAAAAGACATTTTCTGTGGTTATCAAATTCTAGTATAGTTAGTTTCCTCTAGCTCTGATAGAAGATGTCATTTTATGTTTGTGGCCTACCTTCTTTTTTTGAGAATTCAAAATCTGTCTAATTGCTGCTATTTTGAAGATCAGATATCTTTTTCCTCTGGATTGTATTAATATTTTGCCTTTGTCTGTGTTCTTTTGAACACTTTTACTATGATATACCCATATTTGTTTTATCTGTACTTAATTTAAATGGTGTTTATAAGTTCCTGAATTTGTGGCTTGACATTTTGTAAAGTCCTGTCATTTTGATTTTCAAATTTTCTGTCTGCTTCATTTTCTCATCTGTTTATTCTTTTTTCTTTTTGGTAGATTTCAATTACATACATGTTAAATATTTCACCATTCCCATAGATCTTGTATGTTTCCTCTTTTTTTGTGTGTGTATTTTCCATTTTCTTTTCTCTCTGTGCTTTGTAGTAGATATTTTCTCCCAGTCTGTGTTCCAATTTACTAATGCTCTCTTTTAATTATACCTAATCTGCTTCAATCAATTTATAGATTTTAGTTCAATCAATTTATAGATTCTATAAATTTATAGAATTTATATTTGAAGAATTTTAATATTTTCCTGTTTTATGCTGAAATTTTGTCCAATACTTGGATTTCCAGTGAGTATGTTTCTATAATATGGTTTTCTCTTGTTTTTCTGTCATATGGTCTCATCTCCTGATAAACATAGTAATTGTTTATTTGCAGCCACACAAGACAATGCATGTGATAAATTATACAGATATTTTAAGACTCTAGACAATACCATCTTCCAGAGAGAATTTATTTTTGTTTGGAAGTTGGATAAGAGACAGATTAATTTTCATTCCATCAAAGATTTAGTTGATTTAATTCCAGCTTCATTATTTTTGAGGTAATGTCTGTCCCTTCTGGAGTTACAAGCTAGAACTGGAGTGTTTGCCTGGGCCTCTCCTCCTTGGTCCTTAAGTCCCTTTTTTTCTTACCAACACTGTAAGACTGTTGGAAACTCTGCTCAGCATCTCAGCCTCTTGCTTTCTGCTTACACATAGACAAATGTCTACAGAGCTAAATTGGGCTCACTTCTCTGTACTTTCATTCTGTCTTAGCCTAAGTTCCCTAGAAAAAAATGGGAGGTATAACTCTGAGACACCAAAGTAAAGGGAAAAGAAAGTTGGGCAGAAAAGAAGGAAGGGCAAATACAAACTAGTACAATATTGCAGATGACCACAGCTTCACAAAGAGACGCAGCTCACTGCTTGGATGCAGCCTGTCTTGGAATAGTCTGTTGGAGAAAGGAAGAGGAATTTATTCAGGGGCTTCCTCCACTGAATGACTTCTTTCATTGGTCAAAATTTACCCCACAAGGCATTAACTTCTCTGCATTTCCAAGTTTTTCAACTGCCCTCTTCAGACCTACTGTGGAAACAAAATTCTATAGCCTGCAGCATGTTGCTTCATCCAATTCCTGAACTAGTGACAGAAATCAGATACTTGCTGGGTACAGTGGGGCCTCCTGCCATAGCTGCAGCAGCTCAGACCACATCAAGCACAAAGGTTTCCATGCTGGAGATTGGCCTCACCTGGGCAGAGCTGAGGCAGTCTGTGGATCTATGGATGAAGTGGTGGTGACCTTAGATCCACAGTAAGTTTGAGGACCTGGAAGACAGTTAGGCCCTAGAAGATTTGGGAAGGTTCCTCAGTTTGTCCAATGCACTTTCTCCCAGGAATCGTGACCTACCTTGTGGCTTCAGAATTCCCCATTGCCTTCAGATTGATGGCTTTATATATTGTCCAGCATGTCACATTCTCAAGGGAAGGTTTGGTCTGTAACCAGCTACTCCATGTTACTGGAAAAGAAAAGAAAACAAAACAAAACACTATCTCGTCAAGATCTTATTATAGTGATATAAAATGTTTACCCCAAATATAGTTAAATAAATTAGTTGACACTAGACTTACAGTAAAATTAGTGGGACACCAAGATGTCAGGTCCTCACTTGTAGATATAATCACCTCTCACTTATAAATTGACTTCTCTGACAAGTTCAGTCAATATTTTCAATGTCAAACTGCCCTTGATTTTCTCAGGTTAATCCACTGACTGTATCACTCATCTAATGGAAATTCCCATCTTGACTTAAGCACTAATCATGGGTGGGGCCATACAAGAAGGGCACAAAATTTGCCAGTTACATCATTCCCAAAGCGGAAGGTTCACAATTGGTTGAATCCTGATTACTTCAAGAATTCTCTCTCCTTCCTCTTTCCAGCTATAAACCTACCTCTGGTCTAACCTAGTCTGTGATTCAACTCCTTGTGACCTATTGTAAGAATTTCAGAATCTCCCTATGTTGTTCTGCAACATTGTTGACCTAGGTGAACCCTGAAGTTTTAGGCCAAAGATACTAGTTCTTAGTGAAACCTCCTTATGGAAGCTTACTACTCTATCAGTTCTGTATTTTTATGTAATATGAAACACAAAGCATCAATAGAAGGAACTCTATTAGGAGTTCTAAAGAAGAGACCTATCTTCCACTTGCTATCTTCTCAGAACATCTGTGATGCCTCTTATAAAAATCACCTTTTAGAGAATGGTAATAGGTGCATGCTGATTGATAAAGATCATGGAGATCCAGAGATGCTTCACTAGCTTTCTCCAAGATAACAATAAGTTCCCACAGAGATTGTAGAGTAGTAACCTTTCTTTACTTCCTCCCAATCTGTCATTTGTCACCACCATACGTCATCCTTGCCACTGTAATTTGAATATGTGTGGTGACTGGGAAATGTTGACTTTTCCAAAGGGAAGAAGACCTTTCATCAGTAAAGGGAATATGCATCACTGTGCTTCCCTGCTAGAACCTAATCTACAGTCCCTATCTCAACATCAAGAAATACTTTATCACAAAATATTTATCACAAAATACTTTATCAGAATCTCATTTATATGATATGTATGTCTACAAAACATATATGCATGTGTGAAGATATATATTAAAATGGTAACTGATTATATCAGGATCATGGAATTATAGGAGCAATCTACTTTCTATGCACTTATTAATATTGTCATAATTTTGTATAGTGGGCATACAGTTTTATTCTAAAAAAATTAATTTAAAAAACCTGTTAGGGGCTCCTGGGTGGCTCAGTCGGTTAAGCATCTCACTATGGATTTTGGTTCAGGTCACAATCTCACACTTGTGAGATCCAGCCCCACCTTGGACTCCACGCTGGGTAAGGAGCCTGCTTAGGATTCTCTCTCTCTTTCTCTCTCTCTCTCACTCTCTCTCTCTCTCCCCTGTCCCTCTCCTGCTCAGACTCATGCTCTCTCTCTCTCTCAAAAAATAAATAAATAAATAAATAAAAGAAATTTAAAATTAAAAAATTAAATGTTTAAAGAAATACAAAATAAAAACTGTCAGATGGTGGGCTCTTCTAGGTACAATATTTGTGTTGTGCCCTTCTGGGTAATTAAATCAGTTAATAAACATGAAATGCACAGAACAGAACTTGGTACATAGTCTGCTCTAAATAAATGTTAGTTATTGTGTTTACTACATAGGAAATTAAAGTCATCTTTTTCGCAAACTGCAAATTTTAAATATCTATATTTGGGGTCTTAAAGAGAACATACAGATCTACCAAGGAACCAAAAGATCTACTAAGGAGGTATGCCTCTTTTTTTTTTTTTTTTGAAGTGAAGTATGATTGAAACAGAAAAAAAAGATCTATGATAACCATTAGGCAGAGGAATAGAAGAGACTGAAAGTCAGCAACTCTGTGAGTGCCACCACTACTCAGCTAAGGTTACAATCTGCACAGACAAGAATGAAAAAATATCTAGAGAAGAAGATTCTGAGGAAAGGAAGAGGGGAAGAATGGAAAGATGGCAGAAATGGAAAGGACAGGAAAAAGTTGGAAAGGATGTAAAATCAATTGGAGGAAAGAGAAAAGGAGAAGATAAAATGAATGTGACTAATGGGAGAGTGGCATTTACAAAGACCAATCAATGTTACTTACATTTGCCAGGTGTTCTGCTAAGTGTTTTATAAGGAATGTCTCATTTAATTATTAGAACAGTCTTCAGAAATTGGTATTTGATTGTCCCTATTTAACACATGAGAAAACTAAGGTTTTCAGGGTGTGAGTAATTTTTCCCCAGATCGTGTGTTGATAAGATTATGTCCAAAAAGCCCAGTCGTCTTGGAGCCTCACTTTGGTCTGATTTGTCCTTTTAGGGATATGACATCAGATCTTCCTGGAGTATCAAATAAAAAGCCAAAATATCTTCCCCTTGTTTGATGTCCTCTATATTGTCATCATTTCCTATCAACCTGTGAAAGCAAGGAGGTTTAATAAGGTTGAGAACAACTTAATATGAAGAGAAATGCTGAGCCCTAACATTAATACCATGTCCATATTTTCTAAACTAAAAATGAAATCATTAACTTTAAGACACTATATTTGCAAATGTATTATATATAAAATTTTACTAAGGTATAAAGAGAAAAATCACAAAGCACTTTTTTTTTGAAAAGCACCAAATTAAATAAATCTGTTTGGCCCCAGAATTTTAATACTGTGACTATAATACCTGGCATCTGTGTCATCCCTCATTTAATAAGAAAATGTTTCACACACACACACAAAAAAAGCTAAATGGGAAAAGTAGCTACTGTGAAGTTTTTACTTTTTGTAATATTTGGCTAAAAGAGTTTTCGGTCGGTAGTCACAGAGTATGGGTCATTAGGTTCTTGCTCGGTCAACTGTGCAATCTTTGCCACAGCCCCTAACTTCTCTGAGCCTTAGTTTTCTGGTCTATAAAATGAAGGCTTAGGTAATATGTTTGCAAAGATCCTATAACTGTGTAGCATATAAAAAATAAGGCAGGGAATTCTCCCGTGATAAGAATTAGGTCATAGGAACTTTAAAATAAATATTTTAAGGTTTCTAATAACACTTTGCTGGAAAAAAAAAATCACATGTTAAATCATGATTGTTGACTTTTACTTGGTACCATAAATGATAAGAGACATAGTAATGGTAGGTGATTATACTGAACAAAAGAAACAAAATAGGGGTGCCTGACTGGCTCAGTTGGTAGAGCATGTGACTCTTGATCTCAGGTTCATGTGTTGAAGCCCCACACTGGGTGTAGAGATTTCATAAAAAAAAAATAGCCATCCATAAATGCCAAGTTGGTGAATGCTATTCATCTTTATTATTTTGTAATATTTTGTATAATATATGCGAGAGCCAACAATTTGGTCAAAATGGAATAATCAAAAGAGACTTTCATGCATTCTTTTGATCTGCATGGTAGCAATTACTGGGGTGACGTTTAAAGTATTTTGAGGAGTCAGGAGGGTGTGAAGGAAAGAGAGGAAATGGTTGGTTATTCAAGAGCTCTTAGAAACCATCCTTCAGTTAAGGTCAAATAACACCAATACATTACTATGTGAAGATCCAATAACTTGCTACCTAAGATACTTTTTCCTAACTTAAAGATTTAGAAATCTGGAAAAGTGAAAAAGTTGAGAAAAAAATTTTAGTTAAAAATTTAAATAGCTATATTTTCAAATCAGTTAGTGAATATTCATCTTCAAGTAACAGAACACACTGCTGAAAGACGCTTAAAAAATAGGGTTTTGTTACTTTACAACCAAAAACTCTGGAGGAAAATATTTCCAGATTTGCTAGAGCAACTCCACAATTTCATCAGGTGGCAGGACTCTGTCTGCCATACCTGCTATATTGACTTGATAACCGTCACGCTTGCAAGATGGCACTCCCACGCCAGGTACCATGTGTAAATATGACAATATTTGGGGCCCCCAAATGGGCTCCCACGTGTTGCTTTTTGTTAGAGAGGAAGACCCTTTCTCAGAAAACCCTTTCTTATATTTTCTACTGCCCAGAACTGGTGTCCCTGCCACAGGTGCATGCAAAGGGTCTAACGAAGCAGTGCCTGCTATTTCCATTTCATAAAAGCCATGTTTTGCCAACATGGAAAAGGGGGGACACAGCCAACGCACACACTTTCACATGTTGGTCTCTGTCCTTCCAAACATTTCTTCTTTGCAGAATTTTTATTTGTACTGTTTAAATCATACCATGTGTCAGGTTTGGTGGCCCACCTTTATACTTTATATTTTACCATAAGCATTTGTCCCACAGTAATATAGTCTTTGGAAATTTTATTTTACATGATGACGTAATAGTCCATGCAAAGAAACATTCATAATTTATTTAATTTGTCATAAGCAGTATTTCTTTCATTTAAAGAATACTTACTGGGTATTACCCACTATATACCAGAGGCTTTACATAAGTGCCTCTAATCTTTACAACATTCCTGCAATGTAGCTATTACCATCCCAAATTTGCAAATGAGGACACCGCTTACCAGCAGCTTACTGATATTCCTGCTGGTAAACTGCAGAAAAGGGAACTTGAGCTCAGGCCCAAACCAGCCAACACAATGATATTTATTCAACATTGTTGGCGGGAGAGAAAAGAAATTGAAGTCCAAATGAATGGGCCAATTCATAAATATAAATTAGGTAAGTTTACTATTGAGCAAAACCAAACAAACCAAACTAAACCAAACAAAAACCTGAATTCATGCTGGCAGCCAGCAAGTGGCCACAAAGCTATAATGGATATTGGGCTCTGTTAATATGGACTTGAAGTTACAATTCGTTGTCCTACTTTTCATAAACCATCAGTAGTTATTCAGTTTGCATCAGTAGTTCCATCAAGTGAACTCTGACATCCTGTTTTTCATAATTCTTGAGCAGGCTTATTCTCATTTTGTTCTTCATGATTCTTTATCAGTACTTCCTACAGTTGCCCCTGACAGTGTAACCAGCATATACAATTAGTCACATTCTTCAACATTCCTTCGTAAGGTTAGATTAAGTTCAGTTCCTCAAAGCACCAGTAATAAAAAGCTCCTGATTTAACTCCCATATGGCAAAATAATCCCATTAGCCAAAAGAACATTCTATAAACCATATAAACTACACACATGGTATTTGCTACAAATATGCTTTTGTCCATATCCTCAAACAAGTGACCATTAGTCTTTGTGTTCTGAAGATATTAAGAAAGCCATATAGTATCTATAGGTGTCAGCAGTTAAATTGAATACATGAATAAAAACAAACAAACAAAATAATAGGGGGGAGTAAAGCAAGGAAAGAAGGAATAAAAAAAATGAATATATAGGGCAGGAGAAGGGAAAAATGGACAGAGCTATAATTACTGTCAATTCTGCTGTGATAGGATAAATGCTAGGGCAGACTGAAAAAGAGCACAGAACAAATGTTTCTGGCCAGCCGAAAGGACTAGCAGAGACTAAGGCAAACTCAAATGATGTCACTGATGGAATCCTGACGGGTTACCTTCTCTGAGGACATACCCTCCTCCCATCCTCCTCCAGAGACTGGGCTCTTGATTACAACAAACTCCCTCCCAGTTCCAGGCGTTTTGGGCCTAGCCTTCTTTGGTTTTGTAACCAGGACACGCCCCAAAGTGTTTTCCCAAACACCACCTCTTTTCAATGACACGTCTTCACATCTTACTTCCACGCTCCCCCTGCCCTTCCTGCCTAATGATGTGGGTGGTTCCGGAGAACAGTGACTGAAACAGGTTTCCTCTGGAGTTGACACAGCAGAGCCAGATAGGAAACGATGCTGGCAGCTTTTCCTGTGAGGCCAAACACTTACTAAAACATGCTGACAGTATGGCAGATGGGAAATCAGTCCTTTAGAGAGCAGGGAACACTCAGAGCCTCCCTGCTTCACCCTGTGCCCCAGTTATCAGGGCTGCTCTAGGGCCAATAAACCAGAAAGTTCCCAGTCTGTCTGGCCAGACCAAGATAATTTGTGAGAGTAGGCTTCATTGTGGTTCTTTGCCCCACCCTGATACAAGCCTCTGGAAAGAGAAGGGAATTCATAAATTTGTTTCAGTTTAATCTTAGTGACTAACCAAGAAAAAAATGCTGTCCCTACCTTTTCTCCATTCTAGATTACTAAAATTCCCACTGGTACCTTATTAATAATCTAGTGCTACAAGTCTGGGTTTTATTTGAGACCAGAGAAAAATGGTGAGTAAACAAAGGTGTGAAAAATAAACCTTATTGGGATATACGATATGTATATATTAAGATTATATTATATAATTATATATAATATGTATCATATAACATTGTATATATATATCATAATATATATAATCATACACTATATACTTTTATATATGAAAAATAAATCTTATTGGAATATATTATGAGTACATTTTATAATTATGTATTATATAAGATTCATAAGTAAATTTTACAAGTTTATAAAAAGAAAAAGAATAGACTGGATAAATACAGATCTGGTTTTCATTCGAAGCACAGTAACATAGGACCAGTTGGCTAACTTTTCAAACATCACTCAAATTGTTCATCACTAAAATGAAGGTGATGAATCTACTTCAGAGGGATGTTAAGAATTATGAGAGAGGATGTTTATGGAGTGTCAGGCATAGAATGATTGAAATATTAGTTCCCTTTCCTCTCTCTTTAACCCATCAGCCCAAGAGAACACAGATTTTTTTTTTTAAGTTTTTCAATCAATCACCAAATGCACTGAAGTATTAAAACATTATGACTTTCAAAGAACTTCCAATCTAGGTGGGGATATAATCTTAAGTCACAATAAGGGAACAATAGAACTTCACAATTTAATCAAGTAATCAATTGTGTAACACGTGGCTCCAATTACTGAACAGTAGTTGTCAAGAAAAAATTAAATGAAAATGGACTAAAGTTTTCTTTCATGTAGCCCTTCCCTCTTCTAGCATCTTCTACACATTCTGTGGAGTAACAAATAAGTCTGAGTTAAAGTTATTTATATAAAAATATTAATTTTTATTTTTCTATATAAAAATAGACTGACAGATATACTTGATGACACTTTTAGGGGCACATCAGACAAAGTTCTATTAATCCTCTGAGGATTTGCCCAAAATCTCTTCCAAAAACAGAAAAAATCCTCTTAAGAGTCCATGTTAAAATTAACCTCTCCTTCTGACCCTCTTATAATCTGCTTTACTGCCACTTTGTGCCTATCATGATGATTATAAAATAAAAACATTTTATATAGGTAAATTCTCCCATGCTTATTTGTATTCAATAAAAGAATCCATCAAAAATGGATGAAATAAGTAAGAATCCCCAAGCTCCCTCCTACTCCCTTTCACCAAAAAAGCAGATACTCTACCAAATACCAAAAATTATATATAAAAACATGCAAATCCCCCTTTGGAACTGTTCCTGGGATCAAAACTCTGTGGGGAAAAATATACATCTTTTAGACTTTTCATCTTCATCTTTTACCTTTAAAGCAATTGATAAAAAAAACATTTGCACTTGTAAAAGGACTTTAATATGATTCATGCATCATCTTTCTTCTTGGCCTTCTAATACAAACCCAGGGTGTTATTTACCATGTCTATAGAATCAACTCTTCCATATATCTCTGGCCAGTTCTTTTGCCACACAAAGATGCTCTTGGTCTCAAGAATCAGACAAAGTAATAAGTGTGGGAGAAAGACAAAAAGTATTATCTGGACAAGAACCAAATAAACACAGTCAAAATTAAAGAAAAGAATAAAGTAACTCGCATGTACTCTGCCTACTATGTGCCAGACACTGTTCAAAACATCTTATAATTAACTCATTTAATTCTCCTAACAGTCCTATGGAGTAAATATAAATGTCCCCATCTTAAAGCCTGAGGGCAAGGCAAACAAAAATCAAATTAATTGAGATGTTCCAGCTAAAGGATACATTTCTTTATATAAATACCTATCCACTTATTTACCTATCTGAGACTAAGAAGTAGGACGAACAAAAAATTGAAGAGGAGATGCTTTTAGAGTCCTTTTATGAAGCCTCCATTACCCTGACACCAAAACCAGACAATGACACAACACAAAAAAGGAAGTATCAGGTTAATATCCCTAATGAACATAAATGCAACAACTCCCAAGAAAATATTAGCTAATCAAAATCAATAATACATTAAAGGGATCATACAGCATAATCAACTGGAATTTACTCCAAGGATACAAGGATGGGTCTGCATATGCAAATCAATCAATGAGATAACACATTAACTAAATGAAGGATGAACATTATCATTTCAATAGATGCAGAAAAAGCATTTGACAAAATTCAACATCCATTTATGATAAAAACTGTCAACAAGATGCGTATAAAGGGAACATACCTCAGTCCGATAAAGGCTAGGGCCATCTGGGTGGCTCAGTTGGTTAAGCGTCCGACTTCAGCTCAGGTCATGATCTCATGGTTCGTGGGTTCAAGCCCTGCCTCACGCTCTGTGCTGACAGCTCAGAGCCTGGAGCCTGATTTGGATTCTGTGTCTCCCTCTCTCTCTGCCCCCCCCCACCACTTGCACTCTGTCTCTCTCTCAAAATAAATAAACATTAAAAAATTAATTAAATATACGATAAAGGCAATATATGACAAACCCATACCAAACATCATACTCAACAGTGAAAAGTTGAAAGCTTTTCTTGTAAGATCAGGAACAACACAGGGATGCCCACTGTCTCCATTTTTATTCAACATAGCACAGGCATACCTCAGAGATGTTGCAGGTTTGGTTCCAGACCACCACAATAAAATCAATATCACAAAAAAGTGATTCAAATAAATTTTTTGGTTTCCCAGTGCATATGAAATTTACATTTACACCATAATCTATTAAGTGTGCAATAGCATTATGTCTAATAAAACAACATAATACCCAAATTAAAAAATGATGCAGGGGTACCTGGATGGCTCACTTGGTTAAGCGTCCGACTTTGGCTCAGGTCATGATCTCACGGTTCATGAGTTCGATTCCTACTTCAGGCTCCACAGCTGGTAGCATGGAACTTGCTTGGGATTCTTTCTCTCTCCCACTTTCTCTGACTCTCCCCCACTCACACTATGTCTATCTCTCTCAAAATAAATAAATAAACTTAAAAAAATACTTTATTGCTAAAAAATGCTAGCCATCATCTGAGTTTTCAGTGAGCCATAATTACTGATCACAGATCACCATAGCAAATGTAATATTAATAATGAAAAGTTTGAAATACTGTGAGAATTACCAAAATGTGACACAGAGACATGAAGTGAGCAAATACTGATGGAAAAAATGGCTCTCATAGACCTGTTAAACATAGGGTTGCCACAAACATTCAATTTGTATAAAACAGAATATCTGCAAGATGCAATAAAGTGAAACACAATAAAAACAAGATGTGCCTAATAGTTGAAATCCTAGCCACAGCAATTGGGTGAGGAAAAAAAAAAGCATCCAAATTGGAAAGGGAGAGTAAAACTGTCTCTATTTGCAGATGACAAGAGGCTATCTCCGAAAAACTCTGAAGACTATCAAAAAGCTATTAGAACTGATCAGTGAATTCAAGTAAAATTGCAGAATATAAAATCAATCTACAGAAATCTGCATTTCTATACATTAATAATAAACTATCAGAAAGAGAAATTAAAAGGAAAACAATCTCAAGGGGCACCTGGGTGGCTCAGTTGGTTAAGTGTCCAACTTCATGATCTCTCTGTTCGTGGGTTCCAGCCTCTTGTCAGGCTCTGTCCTGACAGCTCAGAGCCTGGAACCGGCTCTGATTCTGTGTCTCCCCCTCTCTCTCTGCCCTTCCCCTGCTCGCACTTTGTCTCTGTCTTTCTCTCTCAAAAATAAATAAATATTAAAAAAAAATTTTTAAAGAGGAAAACAATCTCATTTACAATTGCTATCAAAAAAATAAAATAACTAGAAATAAATTTAACTGAGGAGTTGAAAGACCTGTTCACTGAAGACTATAAGACACTGATAGAAGAAATTGAAGAAGGCACAAATAAATGGAAAGATATTCTGTGCTCATGAATTGGAAGAATTAGCATTGTTAAAATGTCCATACTACCCCCCCAAAATCTACAGTTTCGATGCAATGCCTATTAAATTTCAGTGGTATTTTTTGCAGAACTAGAAAAAATAATTCTACCATTTGTATGGAACCACAAAAGACTGAATAGCTACAGCACTCTTGAGTAATAAGAATAAACCTGGAGGTATCACAATCTCAGGTTTCAAAGTATACTACCAAGCCATAGTAATAAAAAATAGTATGGTGTTGGCATAAAAACAGACGCATAGATCAATGGAATAAAATAGACAACCCAGAAATAAACCCACACATATAAGGACAATTAGTTTATGACAAAGGAGGCAAGAATATACAATGGGGAAAGGACCGTCTCATCATTAAATGGTGTTAGGAAAACTGGAGAACCACATGCAAAAGAATGAAACTAGACCACTATTTTACACCATACACAAAAATTAACTCAAAAATGGATTAAAGATTTGAATGCAAGACTTGAAGCCATAAGATTCCTAGCAGAAAACATAGGTGGTAAATAAACTGCTTGACATTGGTCTTGGCAATATTTTTTGGATCTGACTCCACAGGCAAGGGAAACAAAAGCAAAAATAAACAAATAGAGCTACATCAAACTAAAAAGCTTCTGTACAGTGAAGGAAACTATCAACAAAATGAAAAAGCAATCTACCGAATGGGAGAAGATATTTGCAAATTATATATCCAATAAGGGATTAATATCCAAACTATATAAAAAAACTCATACAAGTCAACAATAAAAAGTCCTTCCCCACAAAAAAATCCCCAAATACTCTAAAAAAAAAAATAGGCAGAAGATCTGAATAGTCATTTTTCTAAAGAAGACATATAGATGTAGGGGTGCCTGGTGGTTCAGTTGGTTAAGTGTCCGGTTCTTGGTTTTGGTTCAGGTCATGATCTCACGGTTTGTGAGTTCAAGCCCCATGTTGGGCTCCATGCTGCCAGTGCATAGCCTGCTTGGGATTCTCTCTCTCCCTTTCTCTCAGCCCCTCCCCTGCTCATGCTTTCTATCTCCAAATGAATAAATAAACAAATGAAAAGAAGACATACAGATACCTAACGGGCACATTGAAAAGATGTTCAATATCACTAAGTATCAGGGAAATGAAATCAAAACCACAATGAGATATCACCTCATACCTGTTAGAATGACTGTTATCAAACAGACAAGCAATAACAAGTGTTGGCAAGGATGTGGAGAAAAGGGAACCCTTATACACTGTTGGTGGGAATGTAAATTGGTGCAATCCACTATGGAAAACAATATGGAGGTTCCTCAAGAAATTAAAAAACTACCATAGCTACCCACTTTTCAGTATTCCACTTTTGGGAATTTAGTTGAAGAATGTGAAAACACTAACTCAAAAAGACACATGCACCCCTATGTTCATCACAGCATTATTTGTAACAGCCAAGATATGGAAATATGGAAACAAACTGAGTGTCCATTCATGAATAGATAAAGAACATTTGATCTATCTATATTTGATTAAAGACATATAAACGTGTGTGTGTGTGTGTCTGTGTGTGTGTATACACACTACTCAGCCATAAAAAAAAAAAAAAGGAAAATTTGCCATTTTCAGCAATGTGGATGGACCTACAGGGTATTATGCTAAATGAAATAAGTCAGATGGAGAAAGAATAATACCATATATTCACTTACATACGGAATCTAAAATACAAAACAAACAAAACTTATGGAGAACAGATTGGTAGTTACCAGAGGGGCAGGGGGTTAGGAAGTGGGTGGAACAGGTGTTGGGACTCAACTGTATGGTGATGGATGGTAACGGTAGTGATCACTTTGTGGTGTATACAGATTATAACGATGTACACCTGAAACTTACATAATGCTATATACCACTTTTACCTCAATTAAAAAAAAAAAGTAGGTCCACATTCTACGTAAACCAGAGCTGGGAATAGAGCAGACTAGGCAAAACATGCAGATATCTTTGCTTTTCAGATGGAGGATGACAGACTACGCCTACAAAATTATGTGCAAATGATTTAATTAGAGTGGTGGGATTTCCACAGAATGTTGTGAGTAACCCTGGTGATGAGAAATTATCTAAAGCACTTCGGCAAATACTTTCCAGAAGGGAAACCAGACAATCCATGGAGATGCAGGTAGAAAATACTAGAATATATTCATTCTCTTTCTATGTAGTTTTAATTTAAAATAAAATACAAAATTAAATATTCACGTTGACACTTGCCCTTGTGATTATCTACCAGTCATTTGCCATATACAATATGAAAGAGAGCCTAAGGGATGAGTGGAGGGTAGACAATTTGACTGACAATGGCATCCTTCCTGATTGGTTTGCCACACGTGGCAGACCGTGCCTAGTTGAGTGGATTTACGTATTCTAGCTCTATTTTCAACCTAACTAACTCTCACAAAATGAATAGGTGATTAAAAAAAAACATATTTTGGCAACGAACTGAAGGCGCTAATAGTGCACAAACGAACAACCAGAAAACCGCAGAGCTTCACTCCTATTCCTACCACAAGCTCTTGTCGGACATGTTACAAATCAGCAGGAATATTATTGAAATATCAATTTATTTACTCTTTAGAGTTTGTGTTTATTTCTTAAAAACTTCTTAATTGTTTCACTTATATTGTTTTTTTAACTTCTAGTGTAGTTAACATACAGTGTTATATGACTTATCGGTGTACATTATAGTGATACAACAATTCTTTAAAAAAATTTTTTTAATTTTTATTTATTTTGAGAGAGAGCAAGTGGGGGAGGGGCAAAGTGAGAGGGAGACAGAGAATCAGAATTCCAAGCAGGCTCTGCACTGTCAGTGCAGAGCCGAGGGGGTGCTCAAACTTACAAAGGATGAGATCATGACAGCCAAAATCAAGAGTCAGAGGCTTAACTGATTGAGCCATCCGGGCACCCAGCGAATCAACAATTCTATACATTATTCATTGCTCACCGTGATAAGTGTACTCTTTAATCTCCATCACCTGTATCATGCACCTCCTTCCATCCACCTCCCTCTGGTAACATCAGTTTGTTTTTTATAGTTAGAGTCTTTCTTGGTTTGTCTCTTTTTTTTCCCCTTTGTTCATTTGTTTCTTAAATTCCACATATGAATGAGATCATATGGCATTTCTCTTTCTCTGACGAACTTACTTCACTTAGAATTATACTCGTTAGCTCCATCCATGTTGTTGCAAATGGCAAGGTTTAATTTTTATGGCTGAATAATATTCCATTATATATATTATATATATATTATGTATTCATCTATCCATGGACCCTTGGGCTGCTTCCATAATTTTGCTATTATAAATAATGCTGCAATAAACAATTTATACGCATTATTATGATGTATGGTTAATATAAAAAACAAAACACTACCATTGTAAAAATATTTAATTTTTATTTCATTTTATTGCAAGATTGAAAAAATGGCCACAAATTCTATTCATCCCTTTGCAATGTGACTATGCCAGCTACTCATAAGAAGAGGTAAGGTTTATTCTTCTGTGCCTTGAATCTGGACATGACCATGTGGACAAAGAGATAGTGGGAAAAATTACACAAGCAAAGGCTTCAAAAGTAGTTGTACACTGGGGCTTGTTCCCTTGCTGCTCTTAGGGACCCTCCAGCTACTGGCACATAAATAAGCCTGTGGCAGCGTGCTGGATGATGATATGTGGCCCAGTATCCAGATGAAAGCCAGCTAACCCACCAGATATGTGAGGCCACTGACTGCTAGCTGAACAGGAAAGCATAATTAAGGATACCTGAGAGCAACAGAAGAATGAGTCCAAAATGTCAACCTACAGGACCAAGAGCTAATAAATAAATAAATAAATAAATAAATAAACAAACAAATAAATAAATAAAAATAAATAAATAACTAAGATTTGGAGTGGCTAGTTCCACAGTAAAAACTGATATAGAAATTAGTACCTAAAAGTGGGTTATTGTTGTAAAAAAAAAACCCAAAACACCTAAAACATGTGGCCTTGGGTCCCTAAATTGGGCAGAGACTGAAAAAAAAAATTAAGAATCCAGTAGCAAAAATGAGGAAAAGTGTGAGTAAACTATTAGTGGTTGCTGAAAAAAAAAGGCGAGGAAATTGCTATAGCTGGCCAGAAAAAAATGGCAACATGTATCATGTAGTTAAAAGCAATTGGCAAAGGGTTGCTCGTAGTAACTTAGAAGATTAATTTTAGATATATTTTTTCCTAATGAATTTATAGACCTTGCAAGATGACTTCCTGGCAAAATGTTGAAAGTGTTGATTGGTTTTATTTAGCTGCCTAGAAAGAAAGAAAAGAGCTAAGGGAAGAATCTGGAGGGAATTTATGGAAAATAAAACTGCTTCTCATCTCTAATCCCTTTAGCCAGTAAAAATCTTTCAAGTGAAGGCAGTCTGAGACTGAAGATCATATCAAGATGTGGCTATTAAAACTTTATTAAGATATTTCAAAGAATTAAGGCGGTATCTAGTAGACCCACTCAACTTAAAAAAAGGAGCTGAGTCTAAGGATTATAAGAATGTTATCCCACAACAGACACATCCACAAAATTCTATCTCAAAAAAGTTGTGGGTGTGGCTTTTCTTGAACCAACTACTCTCAAGTCAGATTCATAGCAAAACCACAAACTTTTGAGAATTGTATTGATGAAAGGACCGCACACTTGGGATGAAAATTTGAGATCGCTCAGATTACAAAATAGCCTCAGGAACCCTTGCTTTTCACCAGTCAGTAGGAAGCAATCAGAGAAAGCTATTTGGCTGTAAACATGGATTTTTCCTTATAGAAAAGGAACAATGTCCCAGAAGATAGAGTCAAAAACTCAGAAGGTAGGAGCTAAGAGCGTAAGAGAACAATGGAGCAGGGAGATAAAGCTAGACCTAATCAAGAAATATTTCTTGCCCCTAGAATGGGGAGACTTGGCAACAGATGTCCAGTTGGATTTCAGAATCATTATGGACCAGTGGCTGCTATGTATTTCACATCCTTCCCCCCTTTTTTTTTTTTAATTTTTTTTCCCAATGTTTATTAATTTTTGGGACAGAGAGAGACAGAGCATGAACGGGGGAGGGGCAGAGAGAGAGGGAGACACAGAATCAGAAACAGGCTCCAGGCTCTGAGCCATCAGCCCAGAGCCCGACGCGGGGCTCGAACTCATGGACCGCGAGATCGTGACCTGGCTGAAGTCGGACGCTTAACCGACTGCGCCACCCAGGCGCCCCATCCTTCCCCTTTTTGATTTCAGTGTGTACTGTAATGATCCTGTCTCTGCTTTGTCTTTGTATATTATTGGGTATATTGGGGACAGATAATGGGTTAATTAGTCTTTTTTAGTTTATAGTAGAGGAGCCCATCTGACGATTCTCACCTGATCTGCTTTAGATCACAAGACCGATAAAAGCATGACCATAATTAGATGAGATTCTGGGAGTCCAACATGCGGAAGGAATGATCATTATTGTGTCCAAAGGATAGACCGTGCCAGGTTGCAAGGTGGCTATAATCCTTGATTGCTTCTTTCATCAAGCTATGTCTATTTCTGCCTTGAATCTAAACTGGTCTTGGGGCGCCTGGGTGGCGCAGTCGGTTAAGCGTCCGACTTCAGCCAGGTCACGATCTCGCTGTCCGTGAGTTCGAGCCCCGCGTCGGGCTCTGGGCTGATGGCTCAGAGCCTGGAGCCTGTTTCCGATTCTGTGTCTCCCTCTCTCTCTGCCCCTCGCCCGTTCATGCTCTGTCTCTCTCTGTCCCAAAAATAAATAAACGTTGAAAAAAAAAAAAAACTGGTCTTGTGACTTATTTCACCATTAGTATGCACCAAAAGTGATGTCATACCAATTCCAGGCCTAGGACATCTTTGCTCTCTCTGTTCGTGTCGGCCACTGCCATGATGAGAGGTATGTGGCCCAGTCACCCTTGTCCCTCCAGCCAACAGCCAAAAGAGGCAGAAGCAGAGCTGCTTGAGTTTTTAGCTGCTCAGAGACACCTGAGTGAGCTAAAAATGAGCCTCTTGAGAAAAGCATCCAATTGATCCCAGCCCAAATTTTTGACCTAAGAATTATGAAATAAACAAATGGTTGCTATTTCAAGCACACAAATTAGAGTCAGAAGAGGTTGTCATGTAGCCGTAAATAAGTGATACAGACACCCAAATGCGACACAACAATTTATTATTATCCCATCCTTTCTCCTCTTTTCTTTAATTCTCTCTCTGCCATAAATCAAGCGTCCATATAGCAGTGGGTCTGTTTGGGACACTGTAGTCTGTTCCAGTAGTCTGTTTGCCTGTGTCTGCATCAGTTCAACACTATGTTATTCAATGTAGCTTGACATCTGATGACGCAAGTCTCCCTCGACACATCCTTTTCTTCTTGAGAGTACTGGCTATTCTTGGCCTTTTGTTCAACTCTGTACATTTTGAATGAGTTTATCAAGAACAATAGGGAGAAAAAAAGACACTCTTATGGGATTTTTCTTTGAAATTCTATTAAATCTATAGGTAAATTGGGAAGAATTGACATATTTTTAATACTGACCCTTCCTATCCATAAACAGCTCTTCATTATTTAAGTGTTCTTTGGTCTCTTTTAATATATGTTTATAATTTCCTACAGAAATATTAGTTATATTTCTTTAGATTTATTCATAAGTCTTTTATATTTTTGTTAATAGAAAATAATATAAGAATATAAATTAGACTTATAAATAATCTTAATCATATTTAGATAGTTTTAGTAAATAAATATAAATCAGATTTTTAACAAATTTCCTGGGGCTCCTGGGTGGCCCAGTCAGTTAAGTGGCTGACTTCAGCTCAGGTCATGATCTCATGGTCCATGAGTTCAAGCCCTGCGTCAGACTCTGTGCTGACAGCTCAGAGCCTGAAGTCTGCTTCAGATTCTGTGTCTCCCTCTCTCTCTGCCCCTCCCCTGCTCTCGTTCTCTCTCTCTCTCTCTCTCTCAAAAATAAACATTAAAAATTTTTAAAAAATTAAAAATAAAAATTTGACTGCATCAAAGTGCAAATGACTTATTAATTGTAATGATTTTTGTATATTTGAATATTTTTTATTTAGACAATAATCTAGACAAGATAGCTCTCTCTACCCCTTATGCTTGGATGAGTTCAAAGCAACAGCTGCAAATACAAGAAAAAACAGAGAGAAGAAAAAGAAACAAAGCCAAAAATGCCCCCTTCTTCCACTAAAGATTGAAAGTTTGAAGCAGACTGAGAGGGGAAAGGAATAGCTACTTAGATAAGAGTTTGTAGTTTTAATCTTACACTTGAGGGAATGGGGGTAAAATATTATTAGATCAGACCAAACTTTTATTTCCTAAGAGCAACTGCATGATCTCTGGTACAGTGGGACATTTGTTTATCTTAAATGTCCCAATGAATGAAAACAATTTAAGCTTCATTAAAAAAATTATAACATATTTAATGGTTCTCTGAGATGGCAAGGAAACTAAGATACTCACAAACTCAACACCAATATAAAAGCGGGAAGTGGAAGACAGTATGGAGGGTCCTCAAAAAATTAAAATAGAATGACCATATGATCCAGTAGTTCCTCTACTGGGTGCTTATCCAAAGAATACAAAAACACTAATTCAGAAATATATATGTGCCTGTATGTTTATTGCAGCATTATTTACAATAGGAAAATTATAGAAACAACCCAAGTGTCTGTCCATTGATAGAGGAATGGATAAAGAAGAGCTGGTATAGGGGCACCTGGGTGGCTCAGTCTGTTGGGCATCTGACTTCTGCTCAATCTTCCTTCTCACAGCTTGTGAGTCCGAGCCCCTCATCGGGCTCTGTGCTGATGGCTCAGAGCCTGGAGCCTGCTTCGGATTCTGTGTCTCCTCTCTCTGCCCCTCCCCCACTCATGCTCTGTCTCTGTCTCTGTCTCTCTCTCTCAAAAATAAATAAATGTTAAAAAAACTTAAAAAGAAGAGGTGGCATATATGTGTATGTATATATGTATACATATACATTGGACTATTATTCACTCATAAAAAAGAATGAAATCTTGCCATTTGCAACAACGTGGATGGATCTAGAAAGTATAATTCTAAGTGAAATAGGTCAGTCAGAGGGGCACCTGGGTGGCTCAGCCAGTTAAGCATCCAACCCTGGCTCAGGTCATGATCTCACAGTTTGTGAGTTCGAGCCCCATGTCGGGTTCTATGCTGACAGCTTGGAGCCTGGAGCCTGCTTCAGATTCTGTGTCTCCCCCTCTCTCTGCTCTTCCCATGCTCATGCTGTCTCTCCCTGTTTCTCAATAATAAATAAACATTAGTGCTCGCTTCGGCAGCACATATAATAAATAAACATTAAAAAAAATAGTTCAGAGACAAATACTGTAAGATTTCATTCATGTGGAATTTAAGAAACAAAACAAAGAAGAGACCAACCCAAAAACAGACTCTGAACTATAGAGAACAAACTGGTGGTTACCAGAGCGGAGATGGAAGGGGGGGGGGGGTGCGTAAAATAGGTGAAGGAGATTAAGAATACACTTATCATGATGAACACTGAGTAATGTATACAATTGTTGAATCACTATATTGTACGCCTGTACCTAATATGGGACTGTATGTTAACTACACATGAATTAAAATTAAAAAAAAAAATAAAATGGGAAACCTAAGAGGTAAGCAAGAGCCAAAGCCAACATTTGCCTGAGGGCATCTCAAGTTCCCTGGTGGCTCTGAGTTTCTGATTTCATGACCACCCAATCCTGGTGACAGAAGATAAGGCTCAGAGACCACCAAAGATGAGAGTCTAGTAGGACTACCCCTTCCATACCTGGAACCTTGGTAAGCAAAAAATGCCCCCCAAAGATGTCCTCATCTTAATTCCCTGAACCTGTATGTTGTTACATGGCAATGGGGGACTAAGATTGCAGATGGAATGAGAGTTGCCAATCAGCCAAGTGTAAATTAAGTGGATTATTTTGGAATATCCAGTGGATATAATGTAATCACAATGGCCTTTTAAATGTGGAATAAGGAAGATGGTCAGAGTCACAGAAAGATTTGAAGATTCTATGGTGTTAACTTTGAAGATGGAGGAAAAGACCAGAAGCCAAGGAATATATGCAGCCTCTAAATGCTGGAAAAGGCAAGAAAGTGGATTCTCCCTTTCAGCCTCTAGAAGCAATGCCACCCTGCTGACACTTTGATTTTAGCCCAGCAAAACTCATTTTAGACCTCTCACATCCAGAACTAATAAGACAATACATCTGTGCTGTCTTTAGCCACAAAGTCCATGACAATTTGTCACAACGGCAATAGAACAGTAATACAGACCCCCAAAGGGATAATATACTTCCAGAACATTTTCAGTACAGGATTGTTAGGGAAGGCTATGGCTATAGAGATAATATAATAATTTCTATAATAAATGTTAAATGAATGTTAAAATGAAACACACAAGCACACTCAACCCACTCAGGAGTTCAACAGAAGCTCTTGCTTATTGAATTGGATTTAATGAAATAAAAGGATTTCTGCCCCTGCAAAGGCAGGGCAAGGTTCATTAACAATTACACTTACTGGCAAAGGAAGAGCTGAGTCACTATGAGCCTGAAACACGAAAATGATTTAAGTCTGCATGAATTCTGCAGAATTCAAATACCATAAATAGAAATAAATGCCCTTGTCTGCAATCGGTTCCTTCCTTGTCTTTCATATGGTTTTATCTTTTGCCCCAAATGGATTTTTGTAAGTGAAGTAAATAATTCAAACTTCATGATATTCAAAACATGAATCATGAGGGTTATTTGGGAAACATTTTACATGTAGGAAATGTAACAGACCCTTAGGTTCACAGAGTAAGAACCCACTAATCCTTCTGTCTCTTGTTCTAAAGTGTTACTGCTTCCTTGTGTGAGGGGTATTCTCATCTTCTTTTAACTCAATGGGCATTTAATATTACAGCAGTGATCTTATAATTTTATATTTTCCTTTCAGAGCTTATGTCTTGTGTTTGAGAACAGTTTTGCTAACGAAAATATTTTGTGGTGGTGATGTAGTGACCTCAGAACATTTGAGGCAAAGACAAATTAGTTGGCCAAATGGTAACCAGGTTTAAAAGGACTGAATGTTGGGGAGAAAGGAGTTGAAGATAAGGGTGTAATCAGGAGAACATAACATTGGTTTTACCCAGTGATATGAAACCGCAAATTGTATTCCCTTCTAATGCCTGTACCCTTAACCTCTTCCCCTTGCTATGTACTCAGGAACTAGTACTGAGCACTGGCAGCCTTATATCCTCCCCACAGCTACTCAGGGTAGAATCTGTATATCTATATTTTCCATACGGACATCCCATCAAAACTCAGCTGTTATGCTTTTCTCATTCCTCTGCTTCCACTTTTAGCTATTCTTATTAGGTAGTAGCCCATAAAGTAATACATATGTGATATTACATGTAAATGATTCTGGTATTGTTCTTTCTCCCTAGAAGCCAACAATGACTCAGACTGCTCTGTTTCTTTCCTCCAATACCCATCTATCCCCCCAGGGAGTGTCTCCTCCATCACTGCCAAGTCAGTTCCTGGAATTGGTTTTGAGAGGTGGCAATGAAGGGAGAACCTGAGAGGTGAGAGGAGAAAGGAGAGAGGTTAAGTTAATCCTCAAAATGAAGAGATAAGAGAATTTTGGAAATGTAGGAGGAAGGAAAGGTGCTGGTGTAGTGTAGGTATAAGATAATCAGGGACAAGGGGGAAAAGGTAAGAAAGATGCTGGTGGTGGGAATGTGTTAAAGAAGCAACTTCAATGCATTTATAAAAGCACAACATTTAGATTGTAATCCTGTTTTTATAACTAATAGATATTTGGTCTGGGCTCGTATGAGTAAGACGTTATACACGGACTGGACCATAGGGATCAGAGGTTAAAAGGGTTGGACATGAGCTCATTCTGGTTTGCCCAGGATTTCTCCAATTTTAGCACTAAAATGTTCACATCCTGGAAACTTCTTCACTCTTTGTCAAACTGGGATATTTGGTTACTCTAAGTCATTAGTGACCAATAATGGCTTCACATGTTCTGTTTCCTGAGAGAATAGTAAACTGGTTTTTCCCGAGAGTAGTTGCTGAAGATGAAGAGACAACTATGATGACACTTACCAAGAAAAGGGTAAGGAAGAAGGAAAAAAGGGAGGGGAAAAAGAAAGCTGAAAGGAAGTGTGTGTGTGCATGTGTGTGTAAGAGAGTGTGTGTATGTGTGAGAATGTGTGTGTGAGAGAGAATGTGAGAGAAAGAGAATGTGGGTGAGAGATTGTGTGTTAAAGAGAATGTGTGTGTGTGTGTGTGTGTGTGTGAGAGAGAGAATGTGTTGTGTGTGTGAGAGAAAGATAATGTAGGTGAGAGACAATGTGTTAAAGAGAATGTGTGTGTGTGTGTGTGTGTGTGTGTGTGTAGAGAGAGAATGTGTGTGTATGAGAGAATGTGCATGTGAGAGAGAAAATGTGTGTGAGAGAGGTAGTGTGTGAGAGAGCTGGTGTATGTGAAAGAGGTGTGTGTATGAGTGTGCGTGTGAGAGAAAATGTGTGTGTGTGTGTGTGTGTGTGTGTGTGTGTGTGTGCATGCGTGTGTGTTTATAAGGGAGGACCTGAAGCAATCTTGACCTAATGCAGTAGTTTGCAGCCAGGGGTGATTCTATCCTCCAGGGTTTATCTGGCAATGTCTGGAGATGGTTTTGGTTGCATCATTGACATCTACTATGAGTAGTGGATGGAATCTAGTGAGTAGATGGCGAACATGCCGCTAAACAACCTGCAATGAATTGGACAACCCT
This sequence comes from Felis catus, assembly GCF_018350175.1. Taxonomy (NCBI): domain Eukaryota; kingdom Metazoa; phylum Chordata; class Mammalia; order Carnivora; family Felidae; genus Felis; species Felis catus. The sequence goes on from NC_058376.1 coordinate 46,594,742, forward strand.
CCACAACAAAGAATTCTCCAGCCTCACATGTCAATAGTGATCATAAAAACATAGAGGAGGAGGGTTGGGGGTGCAGCCTTCCTGTCTGGTTTTCCAGTGTCTAAAATGGTAGTGCTAGTATATAAATAGAGTGCTACAAGAATGTGAGCAAAAAGCAGGAAACAGGTGTCAATGTCTTTTATTCAGATGCTCAGGTTTAGGATAAAATGCTTGACTGTGAAAATAACAATGCTTTTCTCCAAGGTTTTCTGATGTTAGGAAAAGGGGGAGTATCCCACTTTGCTCAGAATCTATAAAACGTAATGTCAAATGGAATTAAATCGGTAATTAGGAGAGGTGAAGTTGATCTTATGAGTGTTAGAACCAGCTCATTCATTCCCTCAACAAGCGTAATATTCTTTCACACCAGGATTCTTGAAGAAACTGGAGACCCAAAGATGAATATGATACAACTAGGAGACAAAAAATATATATAATTATTTAAGATGAGCATCATGCCATGGGAACACAAGAAAAGGGGCTTCTGCTGGAAGAAAATACCTCAGAAGAGGTAAAATTTCACCTGGGCCTTGAAAAATAAGTAGTAAATAGGAGTAAATAATCCACCAGAGAAGGCAAGAAAAGGACAGTCCAGACCAAGGCAACGGCAAGTGCAAATCATGGGGCTTTAAAGAGTTATGTAGTAGGTCTTTGAACACTCACCTTTGCAGCAAGTAGACTTGTGGAAAAAAGAAAGAAGAGACTGGCTATCTGAAGTTAAGGAAAAGACTACAATGATATCTACAACCCATTCTCTCAAGTCAAACAGCATATACATTGTCCCCAAACCCATGATTATTCTCTCCTCTCAGGATCAGCCCACATGTCCCTCCCTCTTTGTTCAAAACCTCTTCTTCAAGGTCCCTCTGTACACCCCTCAGGCCAAAGAGATGCTTTTGTCCCTGCACTATGCACAGTTTATACCATTTAATACTCATTTACCCCTTTGTTGTAGTGACTGCATTTCCTTAGTATAAATCTTATAATTGCCCATCTATGTCATGAACTTGTAAACATTTTTTTTATTTTTAAGTTTATTTATTTTGAGAGAGACAGAGAGCATATGAGCAGGGGGGGGGGGGCAGAGAGAGAGGGAGAGAGAGAATCCCAAGCAGGCTCTGCGCTGTCAGCGTAGGGCCCTAAGCAGGGCTCGAACTCACGTACCATGAGATCATGACCTGAGAGAGTCGGATATTCAACCAGCTGAGCCACCCAGGTGTCCCAACATCGCGAACTTTTTAAAGAGATGGACCAAATCCATATGGCTTGGTTCCCCCAAGGATTAGATTACCACAGTCCTTGGCAATCATATATACAGAATAAATGTTGGTGAAATAATATTATTAAAATAAAATACTATTGGATGTGAACAAACTGAAAAGGAAACTTAAGTATGAAACATTTAATTTAGTGCTCTGCTAAAGGTTATTTTTCAGGGGAGAAAGAAAGCATTCTTCTAAACTTATGATTAGTAAATATTATGTATTTCATACATGGCACATCTTGGTCACTCAATAAATATTTTTCTAATAAATAAAACATCAAATAAGATGTTCAAAATTGAGTTGATGTTACTGGTTAAATTTCTTCTAATGGGTCATATTGCTTTTTACATCAGCATTCTATCCCTGTGCTTCGGCTTTCAATGCATAAAAGAAATAATCAATTGCCCTGATACACTCTCACATGCCCCCAAAAGTATGACTATGTTTGTACAGAGCTCCATTCTTTTGAGATAGGCAGATGGAGTTCACACTGGCTGACACAGTACCGCATTCAATGGAAGCTTTGTAGTGGGCAGAGGTGGGTGGGGTGTGAGAGTCAGTCCTCTTTGAGAAAAACGAGCCAATATATTGGACTTAACTTGGGCTTTTTGGTCCTGGCTAAGCCTTCAATAGGTTTAACCAGAATTATCAATAGACAAGAATTTTAGAATCATGAAAACTTCAAGCTAGAAGGAAGCTCACAATACCATTTTGTCTAATCCCCTGACTCCTGGACATAATGTTGCATCATTCTTGTTTTATTTATTTACATATTTATTTACTGATGAAGCACTTAGAGTTCAAATTACTTTCCCAAAGTCACTTGCAAAAAATGAGCTTTACTAGCAGTCCCTGGGTGGCTCAGTAGGTTAAGGATCTGACTCTTGATCTCGGCTCACGTTGTGGTTTTAGGGTCATGAGTTCAGGCCCTGAGTTGGGCCCTGCATTGGACTCTGTGCTGGTCGTGAAGCCTATTTAAGAAAAAAAACAAAAAAATGAAAGTGAGCTTTACTAAAGAATATGAAAATTTCCCAACTAGCCACTCTATTTGAAGTTAAGACTGATACATTATTTACACTTTTAATACTTACCATATTAGAAAACTGAGAAAAATTTAAATATTTGCATTTATTTATTTACTCATTTAAAACAACAAAAATAAGCCCGCTGCATGTTATCATAATGTAAAACTACGAAAAATAATTATCCTTTCCAAAACAAACAAAAGGCCATGATATGAGCAACATTGTTTTATATATTTGCAAATCTCTTTAATATTTAGCTTAACAGGCAGCTAGATTCTCATCTTTCCATGCATTCAATCTGTTGCTGTATATTGTTTTGGTTGAAATAAATGAAGAAACTCCAGCCTCATACAGATGAGTAATTGAGAATGAAAGAGGCATTTTAATATCCTTTTCAGATAATTGAGGATATTATTCTCTACTACTACACCAAAACTTGATATTGTCAAACTCTGAGAGGAGAGTTCACTTTTCTTTTTCTTTTTTAATTTTTTTTTCAACATTTATTTATTTTTGGGACAGAGAGAGACAGAGCATGAACGGGGGAGGGGCAGAGAGAGAGGGAGACACAGAATCGGAAACAGGCTCCAGGCTCTGAGCCATCAGCCCAGAGCCTGACGCGGGGCTCAGACTCACGGGCCGCGAGATCGTGACCTGGCTGAAGTCGGACGCTTAACCGACTGCGCCACCCAGGCGCCCGAGAGTTCACTTTTCTAAGCGTCAGGGCTGTTGTGAGAATTACATCAGATGATGTTTTAAAGAGCTTAGGACAGGGGCGCCTGGGTGGCGCAGTCGGTTAAGTGGCCAACTTCAGCTCAGGTCATGATCTCGTGGGTCCGTGAGTTCGAGCCCCGCGTTGGGCTTTGTGCTCCAGCTCAGAGCCTGGAGCCTGTTTCAGATTCTGTGTCTCCCTCTCTCTGACCCTCCCCTGTTCATGCTCTGTCTCTCCCTGTCTAACAAATAAATAAAACGTTAAAAAAAAAAAAATTAAAAAAAAAAAAGAGCTTAGGACATATGTCTGCTACATATGTATGTGTGTCTGGTTGTGTATATATATATCATATGGCTTATAAGGTAGAACTTAAATAATTAAATCATTCCCACAAAGGAATTTCTATCATCTCATATATATTTGGAGCTAACTGGAACTTATAAAGGGAGGTGCATAAAGGGAGGTGCATAACCTTATAAAGGTTTCTTGTGCATCTACAAATAACATACACACACACACATACAAACATATATACATATATACATGTATGTATATATGTATATATGTTTACACACACACATACATATAAGGGGTTACTGAAATACAAGATGGGGACAAAAAGACCCCAAAATATGCATTACAACACATATGGATTCAATTGATCATTTTAGGTTCCATATTGTACTTATTCTTTATTTTTCTTTCCTGGTCCAGAATTCTTGTTCAGACTTGCTTGTTCTTTTACGAGTTATTTTATATACATATAAAAGAACCAAACTGCAAAATACAGGGAATGCTCTCTTTTCAGAACCAGCCCTTAAGCACTGGTTAAATGCCAAAACTTAAATGTTCTTAGCATTAATATGGAAGTGCATATATATATATGTGCATATAGTGTATATATATATATGCACTTATACATATTTATAAATAAATATATATGTAAAATTTATATATCTATAAAGAGACACACAGACATCCCAGTTATAAAAGGTGGTCTCTTTGCTTTGAACTGAGATACGTCGGTTAAAACACTTTGGTTGTTAAAGTTTACCTGCTTTCACAATACAAAGATTATCTGGGCCTCCAGTGGGTAGGATGATCAGATAACTGGTCACAGGCCAAAACTGGATGGCTAGGGAATGACTGTTTATTGTAGCTACTGGCTCAGAGAACAGTGCCTGGCGTGTAACTATAAGAGCAAAGGCATCTTGTTCCAGGAGCCAGCTAGTACGGAGCACGGCAGGAATTTGGAGTCAGGCCTGGCTGACCCCAAAGCCATGACCCTTTTACTCTTACTCCTCACTGTCTCTGGAAAGCGGGAGGCAGTGTGTGAGTGGTGCCTTCTTACATGTCATCCTGCCCCCATTCTTGATCTCACAAATTATAGGATCTGAAACCTATTCATTCCCCTTCACACTACAATAATGAGCACTGAATTTGCTGCTTGACCACAACTACAGAAGGGAGGTAGGGCTAAAAAGAAATCCTCCTCCAAAAGGAATTTCCATCATCTCCTATACATTTGGAACTAACTGGAGCTTAGAAAGGCAGGTGTCTTCTGGTACATCTACAAATAACCTTGACCCTGGTAAACAATTTTCTGAAAGTGATTCTTCTGGTGTCCATCCCACAGTGAGTGGTTTTGTTTGGTCAAGTGTTGGTTTCTGGGTAGTTAGTTTAGGATGGGATGAAAGGTTTTATAGTTAAGGGGGTTGGGGGTGGACACCACTGCCTTCCTCTCTCCTCAGGCCCATGAGACCAGTGGGAAGGGGTGAGCTTGCTGGTTGCTGGCAGCACTTTTCAGTCTGTATGGACTGTAGAAGGGGCTTTGAGTCAATCCATGATTCCCCAGTCCTGACCTCCCCTCTGCCAAACTCTCCCCAACTAACTCATTAACTTTCCCAGGGGTTTTCCCTTTTTTTTTTTTTTTTCCCATTTGATTTACCCAAGGGCTAGGCTTGCTCTTAGGGTGGGAAAGACTTTAAACAATTTGCATTTGAAAAGAGGAAGTGGAAAGAAGAAAAGAAAAACCAGGAGAGGCAAAGCCAGCTGTTTCCTACAAAGCCTTGACAGCTGCACAGCTGTTCACTGTCCTTTTGCCCCGGTGGAAACTGGTTTCCACCCTAGCCCTCTCTGCTGCTTTTGTGTCTCCCTGTCCTATCCAGATAGCTGTAACCTTGTCCCATCATTTCTCTTAGAAGGTTAAGATTCTGAGCTGCATTATGTGAGCTCTGGGACAAGTGGGTCAGTTCTTCACTGTTACCTCCGCGGCTATCGTTTTCCTACAATAACAATAACCATCTATGGCACTGTACAAATACTACCTCCTTATTCCATCCTCACAGTTACCCAGTGAGGAAGAGTGTATTATTACCTTCACGTTACAGATGAAGGAAGTGGCACTTAGCCATGTGTCCAAGTCATCTGACTCTAAGTCCTGTTCACTAGACCGAGGATTCCAAAATGTCTTCCTGTCAGTTGCATGCTTGTTAAGAACAGATGTCCAGGCAGCCAACTCAGAGATCTTGACTGAGCAAATGTGGAGTGGGGCCCCAATCTATTTTTAAGACACGTCTGTGGTGAAGGCTGGATTTAAATCTTCCTGGTGCTGCTCTACATCTTTATAGATGCTGCTTGGCACAGCCCAGGCGCATTTCTTAGCTCTGATTAATCACTCCTTCCTCTGGGTTCTCAGAGCACCCTGTTCTCACTGCTAGTACAACAGGAAACAAACACACTGTGTTAAAATTAGCTGGTGCTGTGTCCGTCTCGCTGACGAGTTGGGAAGTTACTTGATTTCTAGGATCCTGTTTCTCTTTCACTTCCTCTTCCTGGATTGCTCTATCCATTGATCTTTACACAGCTTGGTTCTCCTTACTATTTGGGCCTCCACTTAAAAGTTCCCTCCTCAGAGAAACCTTTTCTGAGGACCTGCCGAATTAATTAAGAAGTCCATCACTCATTCACTGTCATGTCACCCGATTTCATGATGTAGCAAAAAGTACAGGGCTTCCCACAGTAGGTGCTCAATTAGAACCCAATTACCCAAAGGCAGATTAAGCACATTCTTAGGGCACCAGAAAAACAGAGGTACCAAACATTTTTTAAACAGGTTGGCATATAGTTTTTCATTTTTTTTAACTTTTATTTATTTTGAGAGACAGAGTGAGAGTGGGGGGAGGGGCAGAGACAGAGGGAGACACAGAATCCGAAGCAGGCTCCAGGCTCTGCGTTGTCAGCACAGAGCCCAACATGGGGCTTGAACTCATGAACTGTGAGATCGTGACTTGGGCTAAAGTCAGACACTTAACCGACTGAGCCACCCGGGTGTCCCCCCCACCTTTAAAAAAATTTTTTTTTTAACCATGGAAGGCATGTGAAAATAAAATTAGGATCTTGATGGCCTCCCTTCCACTTACATTATGACCAAGTATTATTTTTATATAGAGTTATATATTGATAATGGGCTTCAAAACATTTGGGGGCTTTGAGTCTCTAAAGCTTTTAATCTGGAATCTATGTTAATATGTCTATTAACATCTTTGCTTTCTAAAAACATTTTGAAAACCAATTGGGCAGGTATTATTACCTAGTTCCATCTTGAAGTGGTAAAAAAAAAATAAATAAATAAAAGCACAATAAAGAGGAGACGGAGTCAGATTTCACAGGCTAAGGGCTAAGCAAGACTTCTCCCCCCACCCCCATTGCACACACCAATCACAGGTCCAGCTTGGTCATCTGTGCTTCTGACCTACTGGCTATAGACTGCATGTTCCAATGACCCCCTTTTTGGGTTCCGTTAATTAGCTAGAGCAGCTCATGGAACTCAGAGAAACATTTTACTTAGTAGATTACGAGCTTGTTCCAAAGGATATAATTCAGGAACAGACAGACAGAAGAGATATGATGAGGGAGCATGAAGCAAACTGGGAGCAAAGTGCAGGCAGGCTAACAGCAACCCCCCCACCCCGCTCAAGCTGGGACATGTATAATAATCCTTGGACACTCCAGGTTACCAAGAACAGGAAAGGACAAAAAAAACAAATGGTTAAACTGATAAGAGTCTCCACCAGTTTACCAGAAAAAGGCAATCCCATCATGGCCAAAAATCCAGGAACTCCCTACAGTCTTAATGTTAATGCTTTACTAGAGGGAACAACCTTAGCTTGACATTAGCTAGGCCTCCAGTAAGTCTTTAGCTTGTGAAAGTCTCTTTGGAAACTCCCTCTCGCCCAACTCCGTAAAACGGTCACTCCCACACTTACAGTGCAGCTCTTCCTGCCCACGGTTCCTGTCCCCATGCTTTAATAAAATCACCTTTTTGCACCAAAGACGTCTCCAAGAATTCATCCTTGACCGTGGGCTCCAGAACCCACAAACTCCCCATCACCCCAAAACTTCATCAAATGCATAGACCAGAGTATGGGAGAAGAGTGTGGAGCTTCCAAGTCCAAATATACTCCCCTTCCAAATCTCCTTCACCAACCTGGAAGGTCTCTCACAACCCCATCCTTTGGGGATTTATGGAGGCTTCCTCACATAGGCACGATTGATTAAATCATTGGCCATTGGTGACTGAACTCAATTTCCAGTCCCTCCCCACTCCTCAGAGGTCTGAAAATTCCAACCCTCTAATCACGTGGTTGGTTCCCCTGGCAACCAGCCCCCTCCTCAGGTTCAGTCCTAAAGCTACCTCATTAATATAACAAAAGACACCTTTGTCACTCTCAACACTTAGGAAATTCCAAGGGTTTTAGGACCTCAGTTCCAGAAATGGGACTTAGACCCAATATATACAAGTATTCCCACTTTTTGAAAGTTTGAGTTAGGGCACTTCAGTTTTGCGAAAGAGCTATGTACCTGAGTAGCTGTTTTTGCCAACAGAACACAATCTGAAGAGGACTTTCACTTTCATAAAAGTGAAAATAGCGTATAGTGTTTGTTTTGCATGGAGCCATTACAGAGGCAGCATATGCTGAACAGTGAGAGGGGCACCTCCTGTTCCTTCCCCAGGAACCACATTCAGCATCTCAGCATGAAGCCACCACAGCTCTGAACAGTGTCTGTGAACATCTGTGCTTTCTCGAAATTTATTTTGTGCACCTGCTAACATGATATGTCCTAAGGTATCTGAAAAGCCTAAGAGAGGTTACTTTTGGGGTTTGGGGACAGTCAAAAAATTTTTCCATATAAATTTCGGCTTATAAAAGCTTTCATAGGAGAGTTCTTCCTTCAGATAGTGGGGGAAACCTGCATTTCTTATAAATTACAATACTAACACCAGTCAGCAAGGGCCCAAATGCCAAGGTATCCACAATATAGAAAATAAGAAAATATGAGTTATGTACTTTAGTCCTATAAACCCTATAAAGGTGACTGAAACATAGCTGCAGACTTGTGGAAACCACTGCCTTCTAACTGGAAGAGGGTCTGTTAGAAGTGGAAACACTTGGTCTTTTCATGGACTCAGACATTATAATTAAAGTTTGACTCGACTGACATTCTTCCCTAGACTTGGGGACGACACATCACCTTTTCCCGCTCTGTCCAGTTTTTAAAGAAAGGTTTCTTACAAATGTGTTGTCCTTTATTGATATTCTCAATAAACGTTGGCAAGGATGTGGCTTGGAATGAAACTACTTCTTTTTCAGATATAAAGACAGACATAGGTCCTGTAAAATCTACAGAGAGAAGCAGTGTGAGGAGAGAAAAGCATGTCACTGTGATCTCTGAGGAGCTGTCCCTCTCCAGAACCTAAAGTGGGCCAGAAAACTGTTTCAACTCATCCTGATTCAAAAGGAGGATGAGATGCAGGGGGGCAGAAGAGAAAAGGAAGTGAGGAGCCTAAGAAGACCGTAAGGGTATTAAGGGGATGTGTTCCAAAAAGGACGCTTAGCAGAAATCAGAGACGGCTCTCTCTTCCACACAAGGGAAGAACATTTATTAAATAATTTTGTGCTGCAGCCTCTATTAATTGCTTGCTAACATATTTTCCCACCTATCTCTTGATTCAGTTTTTGTAAAAGCAGATGAATCGATTTATCAATATACAGTGAGTTTAGTTCAGTGCTTATAAGTTTTGGTATCGCAGAATTACAGCTATTTTAGTATTCAGAAAGTTAATCTTTTGCCTATGCAGGAATTCCGGAAAGGAGTTAGTTAATGCACGCAACCTATTCGATTACTAGACACCCTCTAGTGTTAACTGTAATTGGCTGGGTAGGTACGTAGCATGTTAATGAAATGGGTTGATCCAAAAGATAAAGTTGAGGATATGCAGAGAATAAAAATGAACCCAAAAATGTGTCTAATGGAATCTCCTACCTGAAAAGCAGGTCAGAAATCTTCATTCAAAATCCATTCTCAAAGCCAGTATTGTGATAACACCAATAAAGAGGCTGTAGTTACTTTCTGCTGGGAGCCTGGGTGGTCAAGGTTCTGTGCTGCTAGTTGCATAGGCAGGGTGCTTTCTGAGCAGTAAGAAGGAAAAATGTGACTGGCTTTAACACTGAGTATATTTTAATATATTACATGGATATAATAAATGACATACTATATGATGACTCCAGGGTAGATAATTTAGTAGCTCATCCAGCTCATCAGGGATCCAGGCCCTTTCTGTCTTCTTGCTCCGCCTGCCTCAGATGTTAGCCTTGACCTCAGATGTGTTCTCTACCACTTCGAGATGGATGCCCCATCTCCAGGCATCACCTCTTCACACAAAGATGTCTCACACCTGGAACAGGGAAAGAGAGCACTTACTTCCCTCCTGTATCTTTTGAAGAGATGAAGCCTTTTCCAAAGGCCTTTCTCTCCTATCTCATTGGCAAGAATTGGGTCCCACATGCTCATTGCTGATCTAAATAATGACAAAGGCCATGGTTACCATGCTTGGCGCAGACCAATCCTGCTTTACACCCTTGTGGCTGGGCAGAAGCCCAGCCTCCCTTAAAGTTTATGGCCCACTGGTTCCTGAAAATACTTGGGTTTAAATTGACAAGGGGAAAGAAGAAAATGGATGTACAACAGACCACCCCATAAAGAAGGCAGTATATTTGGAGACAGAGAAGGGATTGTAGCATCCTCAAAAAAAAAAAAAAAAAAAAAAGGAACTCCTTATTATTCACAAGTTCTTTCAAATACTGACATCAATGTTTTTGCCATTTCCACTTGGGCTTGGATATTTTTTCTGGATAGAAGTAAAATAAGTCTAATCTCTTTTGTTGTGCCAACTGCCCAAGGATGGTATTGAAATACAGTTCTCATGTAACTCCTAAGCCTTTTCCTCCCCCAGCTAAATTCCTCCAGTCTCCTCAGCCATTCCTCATGGTTTCTAAATCCTTCACTATGTCTTCTTACTGCACATCCCTCATTTCTCCCCCAAAAGAAACTGAACTTTTAAGATCTAGCTTTGGAAAGCCCTTATATACTCCGTGATCTCTATTTTCTGTTCCCTCACTCTCCACCTCAAAGCTAACATTTATGGAACCCTATATGCCAGCCAGTGGGCCAAAGGGGTTACCTAGAATCTCACCAAATCATCGTCGGAACCCTATGGGACCGTTCTAATTCTATCTTAATTTCATAAGTGACAAAATTGAGGCACAGAGAAATTAAGTAATTTGCTTACATCACACAGTGTATAAATGGTGAGGCCAAGATTCAAAATCAGATGATCAGACTTTGGAGTCTTGTCTCATAAGCACCACACTCTACAGACTTATCTGCTCTTATCTGTATCCCCAGAACGCTCCTTGTCCAGTGCCTGACACATAGTAAACACAAATACTTGGTGAGTGAATGAGTGATTCGTGGCTCTTCTCTTGTATATAACACCATCTATTAATTTCTTCCTGAAAATACAATTCCCCACATTGAAAACACTACAAGTGTTTTTGACCAGAAAAACTAAATGGTGTATGTGGAAAGTCAAATAATGCCTGCCAAAAGATATATACATCCTAATCCCATAAATCTGTGAAAGTGCTACTTTAAATGGCAAAAGAAATTTTACAGACATGATTAAGTTAAGGGTCTTCACATGGGGAGATTATCCAGGTGGGTCCAATGCCACAAGTCCCTAGAAGAGGGAGGCAGAAGGGTCAGAGTCAGAACAGGAGATGGGTTGAGAGAAGCAGGGGTCACAGTCAAAGACATGTGAGGATCCTACCCTGCAAGCCTTGAAAATGGTGGAAGAGCTGTAAGCCAAGGAGCGTGAGTGGCCTCTAGAAGCTGGAAAAGGCAGGGAAACAAATTGTGCCCGCCCCTCCTCTGGAAGGCCCCAGCCTTGCTCATGTTGATTTCAGACTTGTGATTTCCAGCTGTAAATATTTATCCCTCCTCCATCTCAAGAAGGTAACTAAGTTTTGGTGTTTGGTTGGCTCAGTGACTTTTCTGTTACAGGGTAAGAAACAAGTTAACAGATCTCTAGAATATCTCTGCTGGTGCTGCTTTTGTTTTCAAAAGACTGACAGGCAGAGGTGTGGAATCCAATGTTGTCTTTTGTTCCAGTGGGGTGAAGGGTGGTCAGGCAGGCTGCTCTACGGAAAAGAAGCCTAAAACAAGTTTGGGAGATTTGCTCAAGACTGAGAAGTAAAAAAGCGAGCTGTGGGTCCTTAGGATATTATTCCAAGAGAGCGTCTCCAGGTGATGGGGGTGATAGGGTGACTCAGGGAATGCAGATCTGGAGTAAGTGAAATAAACACTATGCAAGAGGGAAACACAAAGGAAATCAAGATGAATTACTAAAATATAACTCCAGGAAAGCAAACATTTTTGCCTGTTTCCCCACTGGCAAACTACTCCTAGCACCTGCAACAGTTCCTGGCAGATAGCAAGCAGTGTGCATTTAATGACTGAATGTGGAGTGTGCTAATGACATGAAGGATGGAAGTTCAGGTGAGATGGAGAGAAAGAAGGACAGATCAAAGATAATTCTAAGGTTTTAAACGTGGAAAGGTGGGAGAAAAGCATTATCAGTAATAAAAATGAGTAAGTGAAAAGAAGAAGCTGGTCAGGGTAGAAGACTTAAAATTTGGCTTTGGATTTGTTGACTCTGCTTTTTGTGCAATTCTTTGCATACAGCAGGTGCTGATAAATACATGTGGAACTGAATGCTCAGGGAGCAGCAGGACGTACAAAGACTGAGAATTAAGAAAGTAGAGCTCGCAAGAGAAGACTCCTAAGTCCCTCTATGGAAATGGTGAGTGAATCCTTGAGAGATCTCAGATACAGAATAAGCGTGGGGGGGGGGGGGGGGCGCTGAACAGCAAAGGATATGCACATTTTCTGAAATCATGTACAAATGAACTTATTACTCACCTCAGTTAAAGAAAACTTAGGGAGGCGCCTGGGTGGCTCAGTCGGTTGAGCGTCCGACTTCGCCTCAGGTCACGATCTCGCGGTTCGTGAGTTCGAGCCCCGCGTCGTCGGGCTCTGGGCTGATGGCTCAGAGCCTGGAGCCTGCTTCCAATTCTGTGTCTCCCTCTCTCTCTACCCCTCCCCCGTTCATGCTCTGTCTCTCTCTCTCCCAAAAATAAATAAACGTTAAAAAAAATTAAAAAAAAAAAAAGAAAACTTAGGGACAACTTCCAGGTATTTAGTATTGGAGTTTTATTGTTTTCGAGCGTACGGATTAACATTTTGTATGACAGATTCTCAGTGGCAGGACTCTTAACTCTAAAGGGCCCAGGAAAATTCAACTGTATTCAGCTTTTTAATCTATAGCCAGTAAAAAAAAGTTTTATCAATTATACAAAATTTTGTGGATCCAGAGTCTAGGACTTAGTTGACTTGGTTAAAATACATTTATTTATCACTGATAAGGACGGAGACATACAGTTAAGTCCTGCCTATTCCCATCTCTCTCTTTAAGCAAAAACAAAATTGTTTCTCTTTAGTCCCTTAGGCAGAGCTTCAGAACCCCTCAATTTTGTGCGATAATACTAAATGATGATAGAGATTAAAGTTATTTGTGTTTGTTATTTGTTATTTGTTTTTTGTATTTACCACTTTTGAAGCACTGAAGAGAGCTGCTCAGATGGTCAGGATATCACCATGTGGTTAATATACTTGTAATAGTTAACAGTCATGTGCAGGATTTGGAAAGACTGCTTCCAATATGGCACCTGAGTGCAAAAAAGTAAATTTGGAAGCTTACCAGAAGATTCAGTAAAAACGAAAATTGTAAACATTGTAAAATGAAAACTGATTCCTAGTCTAACCCATTAGGGAACAGTGGTCAGTTTCAATCCTTCATTTTACTTCTACTTCAGATGTTCATGGCGGTTCCTATCTCTACAGCTCTTTATTATTGATATCGGTTCTCTTGTATTCATAATGTCCTATAGTGTAATAAACGGTTCTGATGTGGAATAGAAATGAAGAATTGAAGTGTTGCATTTGCATGCTCCTGGGGAGCTGCTGCACATGTTTCCCTTGTGATGACCCTGATGCCATTATGGTTAGTGCTTCTGCTAACGTAATTACATTAAAATGGGATCTATCCCAAAGTGAGCTCAGGTGTGAAAGTGAGCAGACTCAGCCAGGAAGAATGATGACTGGGGTCCTGAAGAAGTATTTCCATAATCTACAGTCTGCACATCCCTGGAGAAGACATTCTGGTTTGGGGGAACAGAAACTGGAACAATGGGAACTGGAAATGTTGGCCATACCATTGCAGCCACCATCTTGATACCCGCATACAAAAAGCCAACTAAGGTTTCCCAGGATTCCCATTCAATTGACCAGGTTCTAAGTGTTTTTGTGAAACGTCATACTCGCATAACCGTCATTAATTCTCTCACATCCTTCATCTCTTGACTAGAAAGGCACTATGTCATGGGTATGAAAAGAGAGCCTTGGAGTTTAACCTGCATGCAAATTCTCGGTGTGACACGTACAAGTTCCGGCCCTTGGGCCAATTAGGTAATTTCACTGAGTCTTCAATTCATCATCTGGAAAATGGGGATAATGATATTCAGCTCACAGGGCTGCTGTGTGTGGTAAACAATATAACCTATAAAATCACCTAGCATCTGGCAGGAGTACAATTAATACGAGCTCACATTTGAGTATATCGAGTGGCCTCCACCTTGCCTTCTTTTCCGCCATTTCACACTTGGTGCCTCTCTATCTCCAGGTGTAATGACAGGAAGTTGGGAGAGGTTCCTAGGTGGTTCCATAGGCAGTGGTTCCTAGTGGACTCTCCAGAAGCAACTTTGTATCCCAACAGTATCTCTCTGCTTGACAAGTCACTGTCTTATAATATCCTTTGGTGATGCATCCCCTGTAAGTCTGGGAGTAGATGAATTTCTTTAACGCTGAGGTTAAGAATAACAGAAACCAAAATAACTGTCACTATCAAGATTTTGATGAAAATGGCACACAATCACCCCTGTATATCAAAGCTTTTGTCATTACTTCTCAGAAAAACCACTGCGCCCCGCCCCAGGCTCCCCAAGAAGTAAAGCTCAATTTGTTATGTCTCTAAGAGACTGCATGCAAAAATTCCTAAATTGTAAAATGTTTTGAAAATTCTCGCTTGTTTCAGTTAAAAATAAATAGTGAAAATCAAACATTCCGAACTGTATAATTTAGAAAGAAAAGTCCTCCATGAATGTACCCTCTAGATGCAGCTGACATTCACAGCTTGTGTGTATTCCTCCAGATACTGTGTGTACTAACATCCGCTGTATTATAACTATCATTATTTCTATTAAAATATTAAACAACATCAGAATCCTACCGGGCAATCTGCTTTGTAATATGATGTTTAAATTTAATGGTTTCGTGGACATTATTCCAAGTCATTAGATAGAAGACTAGTTCATTCTTTTAGTGACAACATAAAATTCTATGGTATACGTGTACCCTACAATTCCAGTCCCTTACTAAAGGCTATTTGAGTCATTCCAGTGTCTCCATTTATAAGCAATATCTAATAGGCAATTCTTTTTTTTTTTTTAATTTTTTTAACGTTTTATTTATTTTTGAGATAGAGACAGAGCATGAACAGGGGAGGGGCAGAGAGAGAGGGAGACAGAGAATCGGAAGCAGGCTCCAGGCTCTGAGCCATCAGCCCGGAGCCCGACGCGGGGCTCGAACTCACGGACCGTGAGATTGTGACCTGAGCTGAAGTCGGACGCTTAACCCACTGAGCCACCCAGGCGCCCCTAATAGGCAATTCTTATACACAACTTTATATAACTGTGCAAGGATATCTGTAACAAAAGTTTCTCTTGGTGGGATTTCTGTATTAGAGTATATAAATGTTTAAAATTACAAGTGTTTATGCTAAAATATCCTCCAAAAAGGGGTCACCGATTTGTACTCCCACCAATAGCACAGGAAAGTGCCTGTATCTCCACCCTGTTTTAATACTCATAATTTTTCCCAATAAGTGCAAATTATACCTAAGTTTAAATTCAAACAGTGACGTCAAGACTCCCCAAAATTTACTAGAATGTAAGCTGCATAGGAACAAGAATTCGTATGTTTCCTTTACTGCTCTACACCTGCTTAGCTTAGTGCCTGGTGCATAGGAGACACATTTTGTTTAATGAATATATGTTTTATTTTTCCCTTCAGAGTGCTGCTTGTCCTTGTAGTTGCCTATTTTTCTGTTAAATTCTTGGGTTTTTTTTCCCCATGAGTTCTTGGTAAAATAAGAAAATTAACCATTCTCTATGTGTTGCAAATATTTTTACTCAGGTTGTGTTTTTATTTCTCAATATATCTTGCCACTCAGAAGTTCTACATTTTAATGAAATCACACATATGAACCTTTTTTTTTTCATGCTTCCGATATGCCTAGTTTTTTTTTTTTTTCCCCACTGCAAAATAAAAACACGATTCCATAGGTTTTCATCTTGTCCCTTCAATGTGGCTCTGAGGGTTTTATTTTATTTTGTTTTCACCTGATGCTTCTATTTAGTCTCTACTGATTGGGGAAAAATGTATTGCATAGAATATAGAGTGTACACAGGCAGGGAATCACCAAGGTAGAGAGTTCCAATTTGTGCCTAAACACTGATGCATTTTTATTTCAGGATTTTAATCTCTCTTCCCACACACATGCTAACTTTGTTAGCATCTTTAAAAAAAAATTACAAATGTTATTTATGTACATTGTAAAAAGTTCAAATTATCAGAAATATTTAGAATCAAAAGCAAAAACCTTCCTTTACTTTCTCTCTCTGCCTCTATAATTCCATTCTCTAGATGAAATCTCTGTCAACACTCCCTACGGATTCACAAATACGTACACACATATGAGTGGTTCTTTTTCTGCTTGATATTAATAAATAACCGCATCTATGATATGCTACACATATATTCAGTATATGTTTTTGTAATGCCCCGATTTCGAATCTGAGAGACCACCAAGGAACCGATACCGATGCAAAGGCACGAGGGTTTATTTGCAAGCTCGAGCTTGGGCCCAAGTATACCCGACACAGCGGAGCAGGGATTTGGACCCCTAGGTTAAGAGGCATAGCAGTTTTATAGGGGCCAGTGGCCAATGAGATTGTAACACACACAGAAAGTTGCATAGTCATGTCAGTCCACACGCAGGTGGCCAATTGAATTACAATTTACCCTATAGTAACTGTTTGAACTAGCCTATCACTCTGGTCAGAATTGGCGCGCAAGTTTGGCGGGCAAAAGGCGGGGTTTACATTTTTTGGCGGTTAGGGGTTCCACCTTCCTAAATGAGCCGGTTTCCAGTAAGGGTGTGCTCAGCGGCTTGACTAGGGTGGGGGAGTGTCTTAAGCAATAAGTAGGTCATGTGGGGGTTATACATGAGACGGTGGGTATAGCACAAAATGGAGTTAGTCTTGCTCTGCTTGTCCAGGGGTACGGGATTTTTGTTAAATTCCTTGGGTCCCACAGTTTTCTGAATGTAGAACTTCTAAAGCCAACGTACTGTAGCCATTATCCCTTTAGCAAACTGAATCCGTATATACATTTATAATAGCTTTGCAATGGCTGCCTTCATTATTAGGAGATACCACAGTCTAATTAGTCACTCTATTCTTGGGCACTGTTTTCCTGTTTTTAAACATTATAAACAATGCTGCCGTGACCATCCCTAGTCATATTTTTGTATTTGTATGTGATCATTTCTACAGATGGAGTCTTAAAGACATGGAATTGCTGCTTTGAAGGTGATATACACTCATAGCAGATTGAAGTTTGGGAAATGTAGAGAAGACTCTGTGCCATTCACAGCGCACTGTGATGACTCCAGCTGGCACTCTGTTTCAGGAGTGCTATCGAAACTAGTTGTTGTTGTTGTTCATTTGTTTGTTTCAAGTGTGAATTTCAGAACATGAAAATAGAAAATACAAAACTATTTGTAGTTTCATGTATGCTTTGCCCAGCTTTTCCCCTTTTCAGGATCCATCCAGTAAAAACATTCTCATGAAGCGAAATAGCAGTAGGTTCCGCTCTGTAAACCAGCTGAGAGACAAAGGGGTTAGCTAAAGATGTTAATTAGTAGGCTGAGTGCCCCCAAGGAAAGTTACCTATAATACTTTGACAGAATTATCAGTCATGCGACTGGAGTAGAAGTTAGGAGAGCATCTCCACAGACAGGTGGGGAGGATGGGACATCTCCCTCCTGTCTTGGGAGCAGGGCCCAGCAGCTAGGACAGTGGCCCAGGCTTCTAACACTTCTAACATATAATTAAGAGCTCTGAGCAAGCTGCTTGGAGATGCAGTAGTTTTGCCGACTGAGCCCACCCACCTGCAGGAGGCGCCTTACCAGGGTTTGTTCCGGGTGCTACTCAGTAACCAGAATGGCTGCCTCTTCTGGACCAGGATAAGTAGGAGTCAACTAAGAGATCAGTGTCTTTCCCCACCCTTTCCTCTTTCCTGCTCCTCTTTCCGACTTTGCTTGGCTTGAGGCCAAACTGTCTTCTAAGGAAGACAGTTATGGAACTTTAATTAGGGTTTTGAAATTCAAAACCATAACAACCTTGTAAATTTGATAGCAATCACCAAATTGCCTTCTAAAGAGGAAGTTCTACTTCATCCTTCTTTGAATAGTTTCCTTGACACCTTGATGAAACTCATTAAGCTCATTAACCTTAGTTGTTGCCAATTTGATTTCTCCTTATTGTCTACATTTTCATAAACATTGTTATAAAAAGACACTAAAATCTTTGCACCTGTTTATGGACTACTTGTATTTCTTCTATGAAATACAAATTTCTATGAAATTTGTATTATGCTTGCTTATGACCATCATCTTAATTTTGGCTTCCACCAGATATTTTATATGTTCGTGTGTTTAGAACATGATGAACCCTAGTTCCACTCTCCCACCTCCCCTCATTCTCCAGTTTGTGGAAGGAGAGTAAATGCAGTTCCTGAGATTGGGCTACTCAGAACTCTGAAACCTTGCAGGGACTAGCAGAGTAAGGAGACACTGCTGTTTATGAAGTTGCAAATAAGCTTTCTGATAGACCCGCATTCCTTTTCCAAGCACTCACTATACGGGGGAAATCAACACAATGGTTATTTACATAAACAAACATAGGGCTGAGATCCTGCTCTGAAATGGGGATGTTGCAGAAGTTATGGCACTGCTTAGGAGAACTAAACTGCCTTTTGCTGAAGTAACAGTTTTCCCACGCTGTAGGCAGTCGGCTCTAAGTTAGGATTTAGACTGCCTACTCCCTGTGGCTTACTCATTTTGAGATGCACATGTTCTTTAAATAACTGTTTACAGTAGATAAAACCCCAAGACAGCCAGGAGAGGCTGGCAGGATCTTCATTTAGAGTGGGAGGAGGCACAATTGTATGTAAAAAAAAAAAAAAAAAAAAGTTTAGTTTGGTCAAAATCGGTCTTGAGCCAGATTACTGTTTAGAACTGGACAACCTAAGTCGTGAGAAATGTTAGAAAAAAGAATTTTTATTATCAATGTATAAGGCAATATTGTTTAAAAAAATGGCCTCTTGTCACTTGAGGCGACTGTTCTGCTGAGGTGACTGTTCTGCTGAGGGCACAGCATTTTGAGTAGGTCTCCCCTATATGAAGTAGACAGTCCTACACCAATCATGCTCAAAAAGCCTGTTCTTGGGACAGGACATGAGGAACATGAGGATTTGGAAGACAGGACTTATACTGGGATTGAGGAAGATGTCCTAGTGTCTTTAACCTTACTCTCTACACTGTACTGAATGGCACCCCAGGGTAGTGTGGGGAACCTGGCTTGAACTTGTCCCTAGGGTCACAGAGGCCATATCCTATGAAACAATGTGATTTTAATTCAGAGACTGCGTCATCCATAAAAACCTAGCAAATGGCCAGCCTTGTATGTGCACTGCCTAAAAATTCTGATTTTGGTGGCCATTCATTTGAATCACAGCTCCAATGTAGGCACTATGACACTGGGCACATTGCTTAACCTCCCAACTCTGTTTCTTCATTTCTAAGATGAGATTATTCTGGCTTACAGGATGGATGGGAGGAACATAGATGATACGTAGGCAGTAACTGACTCATAGTGGGCAGTGACTGGTAGTTAATATTCTTGTTTCCTGACCTGATGGTTTTTGCGCCAAGCAACGTGCCAAGAATTCTTTAGATCATCATCTATTTGAATCCTAACAAGCCCTGAAGATAGGTTGTATTATACCACTTTTACAGGAGACAAAAAGGAAGCACACTGACGTGAAGCCACTTGCTTAAGGTAACAAGGCATGACAGTGGAAGAGGTGGAATTTGAACTAGGTTAGGGTGACCTCTGCCTTCTTGGCCACTACTACAAAGCAGCACAAAGGCCAACTAGGAATAGCAGATGGCCTCTCCCCTGAACACATGACTTTGCAGATCCCCAAATCCTAAAAGGGGCAGAGTGGGTGAAGCATAACACTAGTGTAATTCTGAAGATCATGAGCAAGAGAAGGGTAGTATGGAACTCAGGAGAAACTAGAAGAGCAAAGCAACCTCAAGGAAAACTGACCTACATGGGCAAATTCCCTAAACATCATTCACTACTCTGGTGTCTCAGGAGCGACCTTTAAAATTACACAATTTGTGTGGCCCTCTTCCAAGGCAATCCACAGACAGGGAAAGAGCTAGGAATGTTCTGAACACACTCCCGTTTTTTGGATTGGTAAATCTGGGAAAATAACAAGTGCTGCCTCCTAGGGCTGTTGTTAAACTTAACACAAATACCAGAAGGTCCATCACAGAGGAAAGGCTTTGTTTCAGTGCGGTGACACATTGCCACTTTGAATTATACCCAAGTCTGTGGCTCTTCTCTCTGGGGTCATTTGACGGCACGTGATTACGATGCTTAGTATGCAAAGGCTGGAGCTATTAACTGAATGTTGCTAGACAATGAATTATTTCACAAACACTGAAATATAAAATGTATTCAGAGCCATCCAAGTATGAGGACACTATTAACAATGCTTTTCTCGAGAGCGCTACTTTAACAAGAAAATGCACATCCCACCTTCGTTCTTCCCCCTAAAGTAACATCTCCAAAAGATAAAAAGCACCAACACATTTGTCCTTGAAAGGCAGAGCCCGGGAATTCTGGAGATCTGAACACCCCTCCCTTTCTGCTAGGGACCAAGCCGCCTGCCTCGCCTGGTGTCACAGAAGTCCCCGGTGCGCCAAGCAGATGTGTTTACTCCAGCCGCCCGCCAGCCCGGCGGGGAAGGGGAGTACCCTGGCCGCCCCTCACTTTCGTCCCGGCAGCTCTCCAAACAACACCAGGGCGGGATGGGAGTGTCTTCTTGGCTGTGGAACCTGATCCTCCTACCTTGTCCTGAAGCCACCCGCTGCTTTACCCGGGCCCTCCCGTCGTGGTGATTTTCCGTCCCTGACGCCCGGCAAGGGCGCGCGGCTGGTGTCCGCCCAGCCCGAAAGGTAGGGGCTCGGCTGCTTTCCTGCCTCCCTGCTCCGGGGGGCGCGGAGCCCCCACAGCCTCGCTCTGCAGTGCACCTTCCTCCGTGGACTCGGGGGCGGCCGTGGTCACCGCGCGTCTGGCGCCAGCAGACGAGCAGGAGGAGCGACCCCGCGGCTCCGGAGGCGCTCGGCGCAGTCGCCTGGGATCCGGACCCCAGCGCGGAGGGCAGCGCGCGGCCGGGCGCCTCGGACTCCGCTCGGCGCCGCGCCTTCCCCAGCTCCCCCGCCTGGTCCGCGGACGAGGAATCGTGCCGGCGCTGCCCCTGACCCGGGCCACCTTCCTCCGGTTTCCGCCGGCCGCGGGCTTCGGCGGCCCGATGCTGCAGGCGCCGCGGGAGAGGCAGCGGCCGGCTGGAGCGAGCGGCGGCGGGCGGCCGGAGAGCCGCAGGCCTCCCGCCGCAGAGTCCCGCACGCCTCTGCAGTCTTCGCGCCTGGGCCTCGGCGGGTAACTCTCCCGCCGGCTTCCCTGCGGGTTTGCATTGCCGGGGCGAGGGAGGTTGGGTGGGGGGCGCGGGGAGACCGAGCTCCTGACCCTGATCCGGGCGGCCTGGGGTCTGTGCGGCCCCAGGGGCTGAGCGTCGGGGGGCGGGGGGCACGCTGAACCGACAGCCCCTGCATGCGCCCTGCGGACCCCAGAGCGTTGCGTGCTCTTGGCCCCCGGGTTTAGGGGGTGGGGGCACCGGCCCGGTAGTGGAGCCGTGGGGCGCTCGGACCCCCAGGGCGGGAGGAGGTGTGCTGCGAGGGTAGAGGACCGGCTTTGGGACCCTCTTTCCTGTGATCTCAGGAGAGCTTGGGCACTCGAGTGTGACCAGGGTGGGGGCTCTTTGCTTGCTGTTTTTTGTTTTTGTTTTTGTAAAAGGGAAGGGTCTGTACTCGAACAGGAGGGACTAGAGGTCTGGAAGGTTCTGGTCTTTCAGAAAAATTTCCAAGAGACCCTCCTTCCCGCCACAGTAGAACTAGACCTAACAAAACAAGCACCGAGGCAGTCTGGGGAAAAGAGCGGCGGTGAGAAAATTGCAGTGTTTGGCCGCCGTTAGTTTTCAAGATTGAAAAAAGAAGAGGTTTGTCATTTTGAGGCCGCTTGCTCTAGAGTTTCCTGGAGATCTCAGCCTCTGTCTTGTGTGCTGTTATTTTGGCTTAAAAGAACATCTAGAAACGATTTTCAGAAGCTGAAACCCCAGACACCTTATAGGATCTTAAGCAGAGGGGGCGGGGAGGGGGGAGTGCTTGCTGTTAGAAAGGTGCTATTTAAAAACTGCATGTGAGAGTGGGGATAGGAATGGCATCGTGGATGTCATCAGAAGCCACATTAACCGCAGGTTCTAACTCAAAATTAAGTCACTTGCGTCTGAGTACTATGATGGTGGAGAGTTAAGGACACTGCAGGACAGTCAGAAGCTTCTTTTCCTCTTTGGCTGTTCTCCCCATTTTCACGTGGATGTTCAGGTTTCTGATGGCTGTCTGTTTTATCTATGCTAGCACGGATATTGGACTTTCCGGTCTTCAAACTTACTCTCCTAGCCACAGAAGATGACCCTTTTAGTTTACCGCGAGATATTAAGTGTTTGGGAAGATCCGGTTGGCTGCCAGGTTAGTTTCCTTTTGAAAGCACACCGATTTGACATTTGGAAACTGGTTTGTGTTGCTTCCTTTTCTTCTCACCCAGGACGGCTTTTCACATTCAAATCTGCAAAAGAGACAGATTGTCTTGTAGTCCCCTGTGTCTGAATAAGGCCAGTTGCCTCAGAGACACTTCAGATAATGGCAACTTTGGTTTATGAGAACTTTTTCAGAAACTGATTACGTTAACCCTGATCTGGCTTCATAAGCGTCCTTAATTGTTCATGTGGAGGGGGAGAGGAGATGTTCATTTCTTGCTCGGTGGGGCTTCCCTGGAGCAATATTTTTACCATAATCCCTGAATGTCACAGTCCCAGAGTGCCTGCCTCCGGATAATGGGGCAATAAAATGAGACCATGTTGCAGTGCATTTGTTGGAGATATTCCCAATGATTTGCCCCAAATCGATAAAAATCTTTGAGGCCCAGAAAGGGATGGACAGTATTGGCACAATACCATTGAAAGACTTACTGTTATAAACAAACAAACAAACAAACTCCAAAATGTAAGTCTGTCTTTTGTGAAAACTTTACTTCTCAAGTTATCCAGAGGGAAGTGACAGCTGTTTTCTTCTGTTGGAGATATTTCTGTGTTCCACACCATGTGGAATATTCTAGGAGAGAGGTAAAGTAGTGGCGCATTTCCCATATTTCTCTGATACATCTCCTTTGCTACCCATGCAGATTACCAGTTGGCTTCCGTGGGTTTTACGATTCCATCCAGGGTTGGGGGTCAGATATCTGTTTGATATGCATTCTAGGTAATGCTTATCAAGGAGGTGAGAAAAGAACAAAACTCATGTGGCATCCAGTAGGATCCCCCGTGTGTTCACATGTGTTTTTTTTTTTATTAGATCTTCCCACCAACTCTATGAGACAGGAATATTTAGCCCCGTTTTATAGTTAAAAAAAACTAAGATTGCTCTAGCTTAAAGGATTTAGAATGGATCACACGGAGGTCTGCTTAACCTCTGCTTTACGCCACCCCAGGAAGCCTCCATAGCATACATTCCTCACAAATTCTTCCATTTTTTATACATATTGTTCACCTTTGCCTTGCACACTCAAGTTATATATACCCTGTTCTGAATATACTTCCTTAATTACCCCCAGGCTGGGCTTCTTGAACAGGTGGTCTGAGTACTTTATCTGCCTTTCCTTCTGAGAGCTTCAGACTTTCCTCAATTAGGTATCTTCTATCTTCTCTGCATCTTTGACGGGTCACTTTGGTGTGCTGTGTCTGGCCAAATTCAGGAGGATATGTTATCTCTAATGGATTGTGCTCCAAAAATTCTTTTCATTCTGAATATATTTTCACTGAAGTTCCTACTCAGCCTTCTCTCCTGGAAGGAGTCCTCCCAGGGCTACATCCCCACTTTCACAGTTGAAAGTAACCTCTCCTATTTATCGTGATTACAATGGATAACAGTACATATCAGAATTTCCAGGTGAACCCTTTAAGGGTTAAAAGTAAATTAACCTGTTATCACACTGTATGTTAATTATACTTCAATAAAGATGTATTTGATTGGGAGTCAGCTTGATGTAAGGCAGACAATGGATGCATTGGATATTATGGCATGTCAGGAAGAAACTGTATTTCTGGTTCTCTATTAGGATGTCAGAAGTACTGTTTCCTCAGCATGGTGAGGTAGCAGGAGTTCTTTCTGCTGATGGTGATTCGCCAGCACCAAACAAGCAGTAGGGCCTTAGGCTTGGTCGGGAACTTGGCTGCCATACAGCCAGGCTAAGAAGGGGTGAGATTCTAGGGGTGAGTTTATGAGGATAAAACAAAGTAAGGAACAGTAGGACGTGGGTCTCTTTCCCATGTCCATATTTCTTTTTCATGGAGACTTTTTTCATCCAAGGGGGAATGGCCAGCTTCCCATTTGCTGTCACAGCCTTCTGCATTGACCAGGGAAGGGCTTTCCTTTTCTTGCGAGAGAGAGAGGAAGGAAAGCACCCAACCCTTAGGAAATTTGTTTTTGTTTTTGTTTTTTTATCATAAACACTGAAAAGCCAAGTGAAAAGGTGCTCTTCTTCCCCATTCTCTCTTTTTGCCCTTATACCCAAGACACAGTGTGCCTAGTAGCGTGTAATGCTGGTCTTTGAAGGATTCTTTAAATCTGGAGCTACCTTTATCTGGTTGGGAATGGAAAGATCTGTAGGAGATGAGAATAGGGCCTCCAGAGGAGAACAGGCAAGGAAGCTGGAGATTCTTGAAAGGGAAGCAGCGTTACCTCCACCTTCCACAGGTTGTGGAAGCAGGTCCGGAATTGGTATGGTTGTGGGTTATGGTCACTGTGGTAGAAGGTCGAGGTGACAAGGGAGCAGAGAGTGGTTTTGCAGTGGATCTTGGGTGACTTTCTGCACAGTCATCCATAAGGTGGGACTTGAGATTTAACTAATATTTACAGAGTATCCACTACATAATAGGAGATGCTCTAGGTGCTGGTGGTGGGGGTAGGGCACCCAGTGTTGAACAAGATAGAGCCCTTGCTCTTGGAGACCTTATGTTTCTGTGGGAAATGGAGTCAATAAACAAGGTACAAATAAATGAAAAAACATGTTTCAGATACAAGCCAGTGCACCTCAGGGTTTGCTAAAGAGAAAGCTTCTTTAGAGCAATTGGAGCTTCTCTGAGGAAGTAGTTTTTGAACTGAGACCTGAATGATGAGAAGCAGCCGTTAAGTGAAGAGCAGAAGGAAAAGCATTCTAGGAAGAGGGAACAGAATCTTCAAAGGCCCTGAGGCATGAATGGATTTGGGGGTGTTTGGAGAACTTTTAGAAGCAGAGGAGTAAAAAGGGGGAGTTTGGAAGAGATGCAGTCAGGAAGGTGGGAGGCAGTTTATGTGAAGCCTTCAAGTCTTGGAAAGGAACTTGAATTGTGTTTTAATTAGAATGGGATGCCACCAGAGATTTTTAATTAGAGATTAAGTCAGTCTTCACCCAATGGGCATGGCCTTTCCTGTTTGTGTCTCTTACTCCCTCTCCCACACACACACACACACACACACACACACACACACACACACACACACAGACTCGCACATGCACATTCACCCTCAGCCAGCTTTACTTCCCTCTCTTAATTGGCCATCACTGATTTCTCCTTCCTTGCCCCAGGCCAGGCCACAGGCATCCACCTGGAGAATCAGGATTCAAAGGACCCTGGACCCCGTTCCTTTTATACTCTGAGACAAATCCATACACTCACTTAGTTTCCCCTTTATGCATAAGACTGTCCATCACTAGTTCTGATTTCTCAACCTCTCTGCAGACTGAACCTCTAATTATCTCTAAGACGTCCCTGGGTTGGCTGGTGATGTCTGAAACTAGATACTGAAAATTAACTTAATTAAGCAAATCGATTGCAATTGATATCTTATGTAAGACAATGATTGTCACAAGAGACAAAAATTTAAGTAACCCAGAAACCCTTGCCTTTTCCCGAATATCTGCTCCTTCTCTCCCAGACTGACATCTACACAGTCTGTTATAGGAGGTTTATGTTCTCTTTAGAGTATAGTTTCAGTGGAAATGTGCAGGATTCTTGTAGTATTTGTCATGGGAATGTACTGATGTGTGAGAGATTTCATTTCTATTGGTCTCTGTAGATGATCTCAGAGTAGTAGTTAAATCATGAAGGTTTATGTCCAAGCTGATGTCTCTCGGTAGCATTGGTTTATAAGAAATGAACAGAAGGTTCCAGCATTTTATCGATTATGCTTTGACTCTAGGATAGCTCCTCATTACCAGTTTGTTACCCTCTGGGGAAGCTTGGTACACTCCCTAGAGAGAAAATTGTTTTTAAGATTCTTTAGCTAGATGCCCGATTTGTTTATAAACTCACATACTTAATGTCACTAATGTACATCACTTGAACAACTCACTTTTAGCTTTTTGTGTCTGTTTTTTTGTTTTTTTAAATCTGGTTGATGACATAAAATCCGGAATACCTTTCTGTTTGAGAGGGCAGTGATTACATCTTGTCTTGTTCACCCCTGTGTCCTCTGTACCTGGTGCAGTGTCCAGAACATTACAGATAGAACAAACATTTGCCAAGTGACTCAATCAGTGTCCATGGATTAACCCACAGTGTTAATGTATTAGCTCAGTTGTAACATCTTTATAACTATTAGGATTCATCTTTGTAACTATTAAGATTATCAACTTGTTATCTCGAAAACTTTACCCATTGGAGAAGACAGGTGAAAGATGAATTCATCGCTGTGGATTTGCATATATTAATTAAAACTCTTTTGTCTTTGAAAAGTTTGAAAACTCTTTGAAAATATTTTAGTGTACTTGCATTGACAAGAAACAGACCAGGATGTAAATGTCATCAGAAGGATATTTTCAAATTTGTTTCATGTACAGTAAACTTTCTAGGCCAAACGTGGGGCTTGAACTCATGCCCCCGAGAGGAAGAGTCCCATGGTCAACCAACTGAGCCAGCCAGGTGCCCCAGGAAGTCTTCAGTACAGTTTCATAATTCATAATTATGTTGATTTGAGTTGGGTTTGGTTTGTGGTCATACTACTGGGGAAGTAAATGTGTGTGCCAAAGATGTGAATTACAAAGCTATTTCCCTCTATAATAGTACATTTTTATATCCACGGTTTTAGGCACTTTAGTAGGTAAAGATATGCACTCATTGCTGAAGTTCCAACACTTATTATGATCTTCCTTATATTCCTATTAGCTATCATTTAATGTAGTATGAGACACGAACAAATGCTCTGGGGGATGAAAAGTTCTCCTTGTCAGGATTGCCAGAGCTAGGAGGAATGGGAACAAGAACCTGGCTGGCGAGAACTGAGAGATGGGGTGCAAGAGAGGGGCTGACTGGGGGTTCCTGCTGAGACTCATAGTGACAAAGTTTCTCACAAAGAATAATGTCTTCAGAGGGCATCCTCTTGGTTAATAGAGATATTCTGTATTCATATTTAAAAAATTCTAAATATTTAGGGGTGCCTGGTGGTTGAGTCGAGTATCTGATTTTGGCTCAGGTTATGATCTCACAGTTCATGAGATCAAACCTGGTGCTGGGCTCTGCACTGACAGCGTGGAGTCTGCTTGGGATTCTCTTTCTCTGTCTCTGCCCCTCTGCCCCTCTGCCCCTCTCCCCGACTCATGCTCTCTCTCTCTCAAAATAAATATAAAAACATTAAAAAAATAAATAATAAAAATAAAAATTCTAAATATTTAGAGGCTCTGCCTTTTAGATTTTTTTTTTCTGGCCCACAAACACATGATGCTATATAAACACAGCCTTCTTGTTTTCTAGCTCTTTCTAATGAGTCCTTTCCCCTGACCCCATCAGATTTCAGTCCTCAGAGAGGTTATCAGTCCTTTGTTTCTGACAGTTGGTAGAATTTTCTTCATAGGAAATATTCTATTGCAAATATTCTGTGGCTGGCACCACAGAAGGTGCCACTTTTGTTAAAAATAAAAATTTTTAAAGATAAACTAGGGGTGCCTGGGTTGCTCAGTCGGGTAAGCATCAGACTCTTAGTTTTGGTTCAGGTCTTGATCTCACAGTTCTCGAGTTCGAGAACCACATCGGGCTGTGTCCTGATAGTGCAGAGCCTGCTTGAGAGTCTCTCTCTCTCTCTTTCTCTCTCTGCCCCTCCTCCGTGCTCGCTCTCTCTCTCTCTCAAAAATAAACATTTAAAAAATAATAAAATAAAAGATAAATTAATAAATACCATAAACATATAATATATGAAACAAAATTAGATGCTTTTATTAAAATCTTGTGCAACCCTTTTGTATGTAAGATTCCTAGAGTTGGAGGAGGCAAAGATAAGGGAATGTGTACACTTTCTATGTTTAACATAGGGCCAAAGAAGGTAGAGATTAAAAAAAAAAAAATTCCCTGACTTCTTTATGGATAATTTGTAGCTGCACTTACCAGTTGAAAATAGACCAGTTGCATTTAGATAAGAGCAATGAGATGATAATCGAGGCATTCAACTAGGGCATAAGAGGATGTTCAACTGCTTTTTAGCAACAGCAATTAAATTAATTTATAACTTTATTTAGTTGATACACTCTGAAAGTTAAGAGAACTTTCTGTTGAAAATATAAATAATCTGTGAGATAAAGGACACTTCTTTCAAATTACTTTTGGTATTTGGAGCCAATATTTTAGATAAATGTCAGAATAAGTTAGCTAATTATTCTTGTTTGATTCCAGCTATGCTGCAAATGAATTCAATATAATTGGATATTTTGATAAGCAGGACATGAAGAGAGAAGTATGCTTTCTGATCATGAAGTACCTGGATATGCTTTCCAGGCACTAACTTTTTTGGAGGACAAATCTAGGCTACCAATTAAAAACATGGTTTTGGGGTGCCTGGGTGGCTCAGTCAGTTAAGCTTGCGACTCTTGATTTCAGCTCAGGTCATGATCTCACAGTTTGGGAGATTGAGCCCTGTGTCTGCTCTGGTTCCCTGATGGCCCAGGGCCTGCTCGGGCTTCTCTCTCTCCCTCTCTCTCTGTCCCTCCCCAGCTGGCACACTCTCTCTGTCTCTCTCAAAATAAATAAAACATCAAAAAAAAAAAAAAAAGAAAAAAAAATTAAAAATGTTTTTACAGATTTGGTAGGGGTCTTCTGCTTTAACCGTGAAATGGTATAATTATGTCCTTTTTTTAAATTGAGTTATGACAAATGTATCATCATGAAGTAAAACAAGTGTAGCCAGCCATCTTAAAAAATGCCCCAACCACTGCTTCTCAATGCAGAAAGAGTAAAACTACATACTTTTTTCACACAAAAATCCCATCTCTGTCCCCTAAAATTCCCCTAGTTTCGTTCATTAAAAGGGGATTAAAAAAAAAAAAAAACTTGAAGAGTACTTTACAGCAGCATTCAGCTTTCCTATGAAATACTCAGCATCTTAAATATTACGTACATTTCTTTTTTTTTTTAATTTTTTAAAAAAGTTTATTTATTTTGAGAGAGAGACAGAAAGAATGAACAGGGGAGGGGCAGAGGGAGGAGAAAGAATCCCAAGCAGGCTCCGAAGTGTCAGCACAGAGCCTGATGTGGGGCTTGAACTCACAAATGGGTGAGATCATGACCTGAGCCAAAAGCAAGCGTAACTGGCTGAGCCACCCAGGTGCCCCTCTTTGTTTCTTTTAGTAAGCGACAAGGGTTCAATAGATGTGTGTCAATGAAGACTTCCCCAAAATGGCCTTTAAAGATAATCCCACAACATATTTTCTGGCTCTTCCAGTGTGTGAGATCTGAGAAGGAAAAATCTGGCATTCTGTTAGAGCCAGCGGCCATCTCTGTGTCTGAGCCATCATCTGACTGGTTACTATAACAAGGAGACTGAGCAGAGGAGGCACTTGAGGTGCCTGTGAACATCAGAACTGTGACATTTAAATTCCTTGTGCAGTTTATTGATCTGGTTGCTTTTTATCCTGTTGCCAGATAGAGTTTTCACTTTCTTTGGTTTCAATGTAGTCTTCAGACTGGGTCCTGTCCTTGCGTCTACCACATGATTCCAGGGTTTTTTGGTTTTTTTTTTTTTTTGATCCTGTTGGCAGTTTCTTCCATCTTTTCACAAGCAGGACACAGGCATTACAGATATGTCCTGAACGAGTCTCATGCAACCCAAAATAGCTCTGGAAGTCCTTTTCATAGCATTTACTGCCAATGAATCGAAAACTGGACGACTTAGCTCAGCAAATACAGCAGCCCTCTACACTTAAGTACATCTTTGGCGTGCGAAAACCAAACAGCTTTTCTGCTGGGCTTAGGCCTTCCAAAAGCAGCTGTTAAACACACAATAATGTTTCTGAAGTGCCGAGTGCACGCCAAGCCATCCCCCTTCCCCCAACTGCTCCTTCTTCCTCCTCAACTGACTTGTCTAGAAAGCCATGAAATAAGGGGTACCTGGGTGGCTCAGTCGCTTAAGCGTCCGACTGCCTTCGGCTCAGGTCATGATCTCACCATTCCAGAGTTTCAGCTCTGCATTGGGCTCTGTGCTGACAGCTCAGAGCCTGGAACCTGCTTCAGATTCTGTGTCTCCGTCTCTCTCTGCCCCTCCCCTCTTATGCTCTGTCTCTGTCTCTCTCTCTCAAAAATAAACACACATTAAGAAAATTTAGAGGGCCATAAAATGATATATTCTTATACAAAATCTTCTACCTGAGCTCTCTACCTATGACCACCAATATTCCTGCCCATGTACCTTTTATAGAACATTCTTTAAGCCTGGTTTTCATTACACAAATTTTTTTCTGCTCAAAAATCCAGAGAGTTTCTCCAACTGGTCTTTGAAGTTTTCTGTCATCTCATGTTGCTACCTTTCCTTTTACTCTCCCATTTGAACCTGTGTTACTGCAGGCTTCCGGTGCTTTAGCTCAGGATGTTCTGTTGATACTTAATGCTCTTCTCCTTTCACTCCACACTGCCCATTCCAAACCAGATGGTAATCTGTGTTCATTTTCTACCCTTACGGCTTTTAATTTTTTTTTTTTAACGTTTATTTTTGAGACAGAGAGAGAGCATGAACAGGGGAGGGTCAGAGAAAGAGGGAGACACAGAATCTGAAACAGGCTCCAGGCTCTGAGCTGTCAGCACAGAGCCTGACGCGGGGCTCGAACCCACGGACCGCAAGATCATGACCTGAGCCGAAGTCAGATGTTCAATTGACTGAGCCACCCAGGCGCCCCTACCCTTACGGCTTTTAACTACATGACTCTGCATAAGTTGCCTATTACCTTGAGCATCACTTTCCTTATCTATAAACTTGACATAATGGCCACGTCACAGTTATTGCAATAAAAGAAAACACATATAAGTAGTTCAGCATAGGTTCTGCCAAATATCATTTAATCTGTATTACTTGCCATTATTATTGCTACAACTATTACCATAGCTATGATTATAACTCTATTCTTCCTTGGATAGTTACAAATTAACTTTCTCCAGAGAGTCTTTCTGGTTGATTTCATGGAGCTCTAATTTTCCCTTCAGTCTGTTTCATCTTAGCACCTGGCTTCACTTTGGACTTTATTAGTATACTCATGTTGTTGCATTTCTTTATTCTTCAGTGAACAGGAACAAATGTTTGGGCACCTAGGATGTGCCAGGTGCTGTGCTATTTATTCTGTAGGGACCCAAGGGCACACGAAGGGATGAAGTATATATGTGTGTGTGCACATTCACCCGTATGGGTTTTGGGTAGAGTTGGGATGAAAATCTATTGGTTGAATGGCTCTAGGAGTCTTTCACAATAAACTAGGGTTACGAAGTAAAAACTGCTCTATTCAGATGTACATTAAAAATCTTAACATCTTTTAGCTTTTTTTAAAATGGTTTAAAATTATGATAGTTATAGTTATCTTTATTCTTCAGACAGTTTTACATATGCTTTCTTTCCTAGACTCTCCTCTATTGTCATCCAAATGCAGAGTGAAGGTGGAAAGTGAAGTCCTCCTTGAAGAGAATACCAACAGAGGGTTCCATAACTTGGAAGTTATTCTGGAGAGGGGGGAAGTTGGAAGGTGAAGAGAATATTCCAGAAAGCACAAATGGAATGATCAAAGGCGCTGAGGCGTAAAACAGTGTTGAGAATGGTTAAGAACTGTGCAAAGTTTAGTGTTCTTAGCCCATAATGTTCAAAATCAAAGGCACTGAGGCATAAAACAGTGTTGAGAATGGTTAAGAACTGTGCGAAATTTAGTGTTCTTAGCCCATAATGTTCAAAATCAAGCATTTGAGGAGATGCCACAGGAGAGAATGCAGGATCAGCTCAATCAGACTGAGAGGCCTATGGCTTATGATGTTTACATCTCCCCATGAGGTTATGCCTTTGGGGATGTAGCTCTATATGGACAATTTATAACAGCCCAATTCTTCACATTGCTTTTAACATTAAGCTTGTTAGCATTTGGCGTGGAATACATCTTTCCCATTTGCTGCTTTCATGAGAAAATGATGAAGACATTAGTAATGGTAATGTATAATTGATGTTGGAGCTCTCATTTTTAATAACCCAACTATTTAAAACATAGAGCTATTAAATATCTTTTGAGACTTCTGAAGTGTGGGATTGTAATTGAAATTTGAGAATAGGAATGGGTTTCAATGGGGCAGAGACATCCTGGGAGAATAGTCAAGAGGGTCACTACAAATTCATAGCCTTGAAATGTTCAGTGCCCCCTTAATACATTTTACACAATAGAAGGCCAAGTGCTTCTTTCTCTTCCTAGCTTTATTTTCTATAATTACATGCTTGATAATTTATATGTAAAATTTTGATCAATACTTGCTCTTCATTTCTTTGTTTGCATTGCAATTAACGTTTTGTCTTCACTCTCCTTTCTTAGGAATCATCCAGATTTGAATATATCAGTATGTTATTCCGAGCTTATGCAACATCTAATGTTCACCGTCTGAATTATATTTAATCCTAGAAAATCTTCTGTTTTTACTCCAAAAATATGTTTTCTACTAAGTCTGTGTGGTGTCCAGTATTTTAATCCAGTCCTTTGGTGTTAATTTCTCTTGCTTGGAGATTAAGCGGCAGGACCCAGAACACTCTAACCACAAGTGTTTAAAATTCCCAGAGAGGAATTAGATGTGAAAGAAAAAAACACTTGAACTATACTTAGCCTGAAAATGGAATGTGTGGGAGAGGTCTGCAAGGAGGGTAGGAAAACAGAGAGCAAAGCAAAAAGTGTCCTAGCATGTTTCCAACACTGTAGAGGGGAGGGAGTACCCTTATTACTTATAATGTGTCCCTGCTTATCAAACAGCTTTTTAATTATCATCCATGGATTTGCCTATGGAGGTTGCCAATCTGCCAGTTCAAACATATGTATTCCTTGGCCTTCACATTTTTCTCATTATAAGTAAATTACCTTAGCATTTGCGGTTACACACCAGCTCCTAAGAGGTAAACAGCTCAGGTAAACTGGCCAGTTGAGTGTCTGAACAGCAGATGTGAGTGGCTAACTCTTGGCTTTGGCTTTTCTCAAGACAGTGCCCCTCTCTGAGGTTGTACTTAGGTTGCTAAGATCTCTATTTCTTGGACAGCTCCAACTTCTCTGATGTTTTTTTGTTTAATTAAAAAAAAATTTCTTAATGTTTATTTATTTTTGAGGCAGAGACAGAGCATGAACAGGGGAGGGGCAGTGAGAGAGGGAGACACAGAATCTGAAGCAGGCTCCAGGCTCTGAGCTGTGAAGTTGGATGCTTCACTGACTGAACCACCCAGGCGCCCCTCTCTAATGTTTTCCTAAAGTGAAGTTTTCATGGAGGGGCGCCTGGGTGGCTCAGTCGGTTAAGCCTCGACTCTTGGTTTCAGCTCAGGTCATGATCTCATAGTTCGTGCGTTTGAGCCCTGCATCGGCCTTCACGCTGATAGTACCAGAACCTGCTTGGAATTCTCTCTGTCCCTCTCTCTCTGCTCCTGCCCTGCTTGTGCTTGAGCACGCACGCTCTTTCTCTCTCATAAATAAATAAATAAATAAGTAAACATTAAAAAAAGGTAAAGTTTTAGTGGAAATGTATCAGACATACAGAGGAGTACACAACATGTACGTGCAGTTTGCTACATTTCTTCCCAGTGAGCACACCTTGTAACCTGCCTCAAGATGAAGAACTAGAACGTTGTTCGCCCTCACGAGTGCACCATGGACTCCCCTCCTGTCACTGTTTCCCTCCTTACATGTAACCACTATTCTGACTTTTACCACCATAGAGTAATTTTTTTTTTCTGTTTCTCTTTTTTAATTTATTTTTTTTTTAATTTTTTTTTCAACATTTATTTATTTTTGGGAGAGAGACAGAGCATGAACGGGGGAGGGGCAGAGAGAGAGGGAGACACAGAATCGGAAACAGTCTCCAGGCTCTGAGCCATCAGCCCAGAGCCCGACGTGGGGCTCGAACTCACGGACCGCGAGATCATGACCTGGCTGAAGTCGGACGCTTAACCGACTGCGCCACCCAGGCGCCCCTTTCTGTTTCTCTTTAACATGAATTAACATCAGGTATTCTAAATGGCTCTAGAGCATTTAGTCCTTCTGGCTGAGGGCGTGGCCTGGGCATTTCAAGAAGAATGTTATGGGTTGAATTGTGCCCCTCAAAAAAGACAAGTTGAAGTCCTCCTATCCCTCCTATCCAGTACCTCAGGTTGTGACCTCATTTGGAAATAGGGTCATTTCAGATGCAGTTAGTTAAGATGAAGTCATGCTGGGATAGGGTGGGCTATTAGTCCAGTAGGACTTCCGTCCTTATAAGAAGCATCCTTGTGAGGACGGAGACACGGGGGTAATACCATGTGAAGATGTTGTATTGGAGCGATGCATATATAAGCCAAGGAACGCCAAGGAGTGTGAGCAATCCTCAGGAAGCTAGAAAGAAGCAAGGAAGGATTCTTCCCTTCAGCTTTCAGAGGGAGCATGGCCCTACACCTTGATCTTGGTCTTCTAGCCTCCACAACTATGAGACAATAAACCTTTCTTGTTGGAAGCCACCCTGTCGGTGGAACTTTGTTCTTGCAGCTCTGGGAAACAAATACAGAGGGTTTGCGGTGGGCCTGGGGGTCCTCCTCTTTGCATCCCCCCCAAGGGTGCACCTGGCCGTTGCCCTGGCTACACCCTGTCCAAGCTGCTCCTGTCTGGATGGGCTTCCAGGATGCTCTGTCTCGCTCCTGGTTGCTCCACACCTGTGATGTGCCCTGTAGGAAGACAGAGGTTTTGTTACTGTTATATGGCTTTTTCCTGATTTCTTCGCTAGTGTTTTCAGACCGAGCCAGTTTGGTATCCTGACATGCCTCAGAAGAAAGCCTTGCGTATCAGCCTTTTGGGTCTCTGCTGAGGGGTCCTACCTATCCTCCTGCATCCAGACTGGGGCCACATCCTCCATCTGGTTTCTCCAGTTCCTCTGGTCCAAATCATCTTTGATAGGAAAAAAAAAAAAAACAAATCAAACATTATTCTTTAAATGCCATACTCTACTTTAGTATGGCATGCTGAAAATAAAGGTTTCATTTTGCTGTACAGAGGCATATCAAAGACCAATTCTCATCTGAGAAAATAAGCCCTCAGATCGAAATGCAGCCCAACAATCAGACTTTAGTAAGTAATCAGGAACTATGCAGAACATATTAGATAACAGAGCACTTTCTTTAGCAAAGGATTAGTTTTAGTCCGCCTTACAACTTATCTGTTTTTTATTCTGGGCTGAGTGTCTGGTGTGGGGAACCACAAGGATTGTACTGTTGTGAAATCCCCAGGGAGACGCCACAGACTCAGGCCACTTCCTGTACTCTGGGCTCTTTTGTGTCCTTGCTTTGGGACCTAGGGTTTCGCTGGTGGCTTTTGACTTAAATGCTCTTAGCACAGACTCTGTCCCTTAATGTCGTATGTCCATAGCATGTGCCCCTTACTTTCTGTCCAGAAGCCATTACTTACTGCTACTAACTATGGGGAAATCTTCAGGACATTTTTAAAAATCACAGACACGGGGAAGTTTCAAAAGTTTAAGTGATCCTACTTTTGGTTTCTGGTCTATTTGTCATTCCTTATTCTCATGCTAAGTCTCTTTCAACTGCTAGTTCCTGCTGTTTTTTCTATCTATCTATCTATCTATCTATCTATCTATCTATCTATCTATCTATTTCTATTCTGCCCTCTGAGGGGGAATGCAAAAAAAAAAATGTGGTTTTAGGCGAATCATGTATTCAGTACAGTATGCATATTATGCAATAAAAATAATAAAATGTGCACCTCGAATCTGTAGTTAAGAGGTTAGAATGAGGCAGAAGGTTATGTTTGGTATGTTTAATTGTCTATGTTTAAATGTGTGACTATGTGGATTCGCTGTCTTGGTTCAGATACACCTTATGCTCTGCGACCTTGTGCCATGGGATAAATGAGTAATAAATATCTGTGTCAGATGGATGGACGGACAGATGGATTAATGAATGATGAAACTGGTCCATCTTGAACAGTGATTTTATTGAACTACTGGTAGGATAAATTTCAGTTGGGTTCATGGCTGCATCCTGTAGCCTGGAAGGATTTCCCTAAGCCCAGAAGGATTTCTTGGAGTAGAGTCCGGGATCTAGAAGTGAAATCTCCTTGGCTTATCTGTGGAACATGCTGAAACATTTGGCTAGTTGTGTGAAAATGGGGCCACAAGGTCTGACTCCATTATGGCCTCAGTATGACAGTTACTTCTTTCATTGGAAACCTAGATTTTTTTTTTTTTTCTATTTACTGACTTGGGGACCGTGTACACTTCTTTGGAAATCAGCCAAGAGACTGCTCTTCCCTTTCCCTCTGAAGAGAAATGCCCTTCTTCAAATTCCGTTTTGCCTTTTCTGGACTAGGTCATCTTACAGTGTGAAGAATGCAGCCAATAGTGAAGTTATCCGTATTTTGAAACATTTGCCTTTTGAGGTTTTCTCAGAATTCTTCTGTATAGAAAATGACACTAAAGGTGGAGGAAACCAATAGATGGGGCTTCACGTACTTGTGAACTTGACCTCAGTTTACACTCCAAAATAAAACTTGTTACAGTGTCCTTGAACAAAAAAGTTCCATTAATGTAAATAGATCATTGTTTTTGGTCACACTGTTTATAGGTCTGACAACTTCACGATCATTTTATTGTTTTGCTTAATTGTCTGTTTTATCAAACATTAAGTCTGACGCATAGTAGGCACTTGCCAATCCCTTGATTCTAAAGAAAAAATTGTTTATCTTTCTGTGTGGTTGTGCCTTGGATTATTCTCTGGCCAGAGCACAGAACAAGGCATTCCAGAGAAATATTTGTTTTGTTTATCTGCTTGCTCAAACGCTCTGATTTTTCTGTCCAGGGTGGTGTGGCCAGGAGGCGAAAGTGGTTGTAAGATACAGACTGTCTTCTGCATCTACTTTCTCTTCCGTATGTTCTGTTTGCAACAGGATTAGTATAGGTTCGACTTAACTGGAAATTTATTTTCTCATTTAAAATACTATTAACTTCCCCTTTTGAGAGAGCCATAGCATTTTAATTATTTAGTTATTTTTACCTGACCTGAATTATCAAAGATTTATGTTTTTAGAGAAAACCCCATTTAAAAGGGAAATTTCAATTTTAAGGTATTTCTAGCCATTTGTAAGATTCACTGTCTCAGTAAACTATTTTATTGAATTATCTAGATTATTATTATTTTATTGAATTATTATCTAGATTGAAAAACAAAAGAGCTTTGGCTCCAAAATAACATTTATATAGGCAATTCTCTGAGAGCAACCTAAATGTCCGCTAGTAGGGAATTGATAACTTGGTGATGCATTTGGTTGATAGAATATTCTACAGAACTTAAAAAGAATGAACTAGACCTTTCTGCATCACATCGATATGGATGGACCTCAAAGTAGAGTGACAAATGCAAATTTCAGAATATTATATAATTGTCATGTAAATGTTAAGCATTACTTAAAACAAGGTCACATCCTATATAATGTTTATGAATGTGTGTGCGTGCATGTGAATAAAAAGTGGAACCCACATGCGCATGCATGAACAGGAGGAAAGTTCCACGTTGACCTGCTCCTGGGGAGCTCTGATGGCTCTCAGGTACAGAATAAGGACCCAGGCAGCAGAGTCCCTAGACCAAACACCTTCCTGCTTTGAGACGTTGGACAAGTTGACTTCTCTAAGCCTTTCTGTGTCCTTATGTGCAGAGTTAGAGTAACGGCGCCCATGCCAGTGCTGTGGGCGATCTGTGAGTTCCTGCGGTCGGGTAGGCACACCGCCAAGACTAGCTATTAACTGTTTTCATCATTACTCCCATCGGCGGCTTCAGTTCTTCTGTGTGAAGCTTTCCTTCTCACCCCAGAATCTTTGCAAATGCCGTTTCCTCTGCCCGGAATGTTTTTCATTTTCACCCTATTTCATCTGGTTAACTCTTGAGTAGAGTTCTCTGAGAATTTCCCCCAAATTCTTCGAAGAAGCTCCCTGTCTTTCCCTAGCTGGGTCAGTTTTTAGCCATACCAATATTGTAACTTAATAATTAGCTGTGAACTTCTTGCTAATACCTGCCTCTCTCCTGGATTGTAAACTTCTTTTTTTTGCCCCCTTCACTACTTTACCTTTAGTTCCTTGAACAATGTCTGGTATAGAATAGGCATTGAGAAATTTTTTATTGATCACTTCAACACTTATTGTAGAAGGTAGAAACTTTCAGAGTTAATTTTATCAGGAAATAAATTTGACTCACTTTGCCAAAAGGATTAAACCTACTGGCATTAGGAAGTAAATCTAGGATTATATGATTTCATAAAAAAAATTACTTACATAAAAAAATCACATGCATTGGTTTATTTGTAATAATATTATAAAGTACCCCAAATTAAGATTTGCATCGTGTTTGTAACTTGGCTTTAGAGAATCCTCTGATGGATAATAATATAAGCACAGATTTTTATGTGCTGTGGAGAGCAGAAGAATTTCCAACACTTAAATTTCTATTTTATGTATGTTCATTTGATTGCTTACCCTCAAGCTAATTCACTTTTTTTCTTTTAAAAATAGCAAAGGAGGAATTAACAAACAGATGATACTTCCCAAGGGACAGAATAAGCTAAGTTCATTCAGAATTAACTTAAAAGTAAATAAGCAGTTTGGAAAAAAAGGGCTTTCATAAATCAGATTTCATAAATCTGATTTTCATAAATCAGAAACAACGTTTAAGCAAACTAAAACAGCAAACCCTTTGGAAGGGGGACTTTCAGAGTCAGAAGAAGGGCAAGAAATGGGTTTCCTCTCAGTTCTTGGTTTATTTACTATGGGAGAGAAACGTGAGAACACTTTAAAGTTTGAGGAAAGTCTGTGTGTTCAGATATTAGCATATTTCTCCAGGAAAGACATCACATAGGATTTTGAACTGATTCAGGTCCAGTTTTATTAGATAAGTCAGGGAGCAGAGCTAGAAACGGGGACTTGCAAAACACTGAAGGAATTTTTATGACTCTGATGGATAGCAGAGAGATGAAATTCAGGGCCAGGTAAATAATATAAAGCCCTACACTGAAAAAGAAGACCACAAATTGTAGCCTTGGGAGACTTACCTCCTCCCCACCTTTGGAGACACACAATTTTATAACAGGTCACTGGGAAAAATTTGTAGCCATGTTTTCTCCATTCTATTTCTCTGTTAACTGTAGAATTGTAAGTAGAAATAATAAGTAACTGCATTTTTGAATGCTGAGTGTCTGTTCAGTCAGTCATTCATCAATCACAACACAGTTACTCGGTTTCAAGTATTTGCCAAACTTGGGGCATGAGCATCATTCGTTTGTTTGTTTTATTTGAGGGAGAGAGAGAATCCCAACAAGGCTCTGTGCTGTCAGTGCGGGGCCGACTTGGGACTTGATCTCATGAACTGTGAGATCATGCACGACCTGAGCCGAAGTCAAGAGTCAGACACTTAACCGAATGAGCCACTCAGGCACCCCTTACTTTTTTTAAATGGAAGTAAAACATCTCTTCTTTAGAATTGTGCAAAATTAGTTGCTCTCAAAAGTATGATTGCGGCAGTCACTGCAAGATACCAAGATACAAACTTTGCAAAATTTTGGATGTGTGGACTCACAAAGTCCTGCTAATTACCATTTAACCTATTTATTTATAGTCATCTGCCCCCAGATCAAGACTGGAGAATACTTTTGAAGTCATATGGTTAGAAGACTCTGTGTGCTTTGGGGGACACAGGTTTAAATAACATTCTAATGCGTGTAATCAAGTTATATCCTTGACACTCAAGACCCACGGTCTTGACCCTTTGCCTCACCTGGCAGGTTGCTTCAGATGCAGATTCTCAGGCCCCACCCCAGACCTACTGAGTCATCATCTGCAGTTTAACAAGATGTTCATGTGATACCAGTGGACATTCAAGTTGGTTAAGCACTACTGTCCAAATGTATCCCAAGTGGTTCTTAGGACAAAATACCTTCAGTAACAAGTGACTTCGTTATCCAGTCAGTCAACCTGTATCATCTCTAGGCAGCCCAAATATTATCAAGTTCCCTCCTACTGAGCTCAGAACTAACTTCTTGAATATTGCATTCACTGGCTTTGGCTTAACAACTTGCCCCCCCCCCCCCACTCCCCAGCCTTCAAACCAACTTAATGCCTTTTCTTCATGAAGGTCATTCAAACATGAGAATGGGCCATCTTGTTTCCTCCCTTGATTTAAGCTCTTCCAGGTGTAACTAAGTCCCCATCCCTCCAGCTGTTCCTGGTGTGGTACTGTTTGGGGTTTCTTTACCAACTCTTCAGAGTAGATCATTTTAAAGGATCTTTCCAACTTTAAAATTGTGATTGCTTTTTTACTTCAGCTGCTAATGAGTACTACTGGGTAGAAGATGATAGAAACCCAGGAGCTGCACTTTATTTGCATTTAAGGAGAATGACTCTGGGGCACAAATGTATAATTATCCATAATTTCCTTAGGCCCAAAATTCAGTTTCATGGTAGAGACTTCCATTATAATAGCTACTAAAGAGCACTACTTTGCCTTTCTTCTAACTTCTAAATGCATCAACTACTTGATATTTCAAAAGTGAAAATTAGCATTTTTTTGTCTATAAATTTTCATTTTCAAAGAAAAAAATTCCCTGTAATCCACAACTCAGCACATCAATGGATTTCATTTTTCTCCAGTGTCTTTTGGTAATGGGTCACACACACACAGAAATAATATTAGTGTTCTCAGTATTTAAATGTTTTCCTTCTTGGTGGAATCTAAATATTTTTTATGTTATTATATGATTTTCATAATAGTTAAGCACAAATATTTCCTTATTGCAGGACATTAGAGTTCATAGTGGCTTCTGAAATAAAGTATTTGCCCTATTTTTGTTTTGTTTTGTTTTTGTTTCCTAAGAATTGTTTTTAAATAACATATTTTCTACTAACACAAATGCATAGCATGCAGTCTTGGTTTTGTTTTTGTATCGGGGTTGGTCTTGTGTAAGAAAAGCTGTAGCAAGAGGAGTTTGAGATTTTTTTTCAATTTTTTTTTTTTTTTTTGAGAAAGTAGCCCACAGCACATTCTTAAACTAGTTGCTCTTCACACAAATTTCTCCATGCTTCCTTTCCCCTCACGTTCTTCTAGACATTTGAATTCGTCTGGACCTCTTCATTCTCCCGTCTCCCTTCCCTTCCTCCTAAGAGAATTTTCGGAGCAAGCTCGTCTCTCACCTCCCTCACCTCTGCATTTAACAATAAAGCTGTGTGTATGCGTGGAGAGAAGCTGAAAAATAAGACAGATGGTTCTTTCATTACCAGGTTGTTTTGGATTAATTAAGCTGGATGTGTTATTTTTTTTTTCAAGGACACTGAGCCAGATCCTGTGGATAACCAGTCATGAACTATAGTAATGTAACATAGGCTGCTGGTTTTGCTCTTGGGTTTTTTGTTTTGCTTCTTGGGAATTTCATCATCCGGTAAAGCATTTTGGGAAGGGTCCGAAGTGAGTTTACCAGATGTGTTCATTAAGGATTTTTTGACAGCTTGAAGTTTTCCTTGGGCAATTAAGCCTATTCTTAAGAAGCATGCTGTCTTTGTGTTTTATTTCAGCACTTGCAAGTGAAGAAGCAGCACAACTCTTTGTTTTGGATTATTCCTAGCAGAGAGGCTCCAACAATTTTGCAGACGGACTCCCGGGCCTCTGGAACCCGTACTACGTCCTTCACGTTCAGGAGCAGAGAGCCTTTGCGAAACAGATTCCTAATAGTGGAGGTAAGCCAAGGCAACACTACCACTGTCTCAGACTTCTTAGATGTGAGTGTGAACATTTGAAGTGTTCGTATACAATGTTGCCACCTCTAGCAGGTGACTTTATTTTTTAATTATTTTTTTAAAAAAATATTTATTTTTTGGGGAGAGCACAAGCAGGGGAGGGGCAGAGAGAGGGGGACAGAGGATCTGAAGCTGGCTCTGTGCTGACAGGCTGACAGCAGTGAGCCTGATGTGGGACTTGAACCCACGAATCGTGACATCATGACCTGAGCCAAAGTCAGACGCTTAACTGACTGAGCCACCCAGGCGCCCCACCCTCTCCTTCTTTATATACAGCTGTCTGTTAATTTATCTCTTATTAGTTCAACATGTGGCCAGAGGGCCCATGAGACTATTAAAGTAACCAGTGACTGGTCAGCACATCCCAAAGTTAAGCCATGGAAGTAATAATAATAATGCTAAATATATATAATTATTATTTTAAAGTTTGTTTAAGTAATCTCTACACCCAATGTGGAGTTCAAACTCACGTCCCCAAGCTCAGTAGTCTCATGCTCTTCTGACTGAGCCAGCCAGGCACTTCTTAAATATTATTTTTATTCTCAGTGTGAATTTGTCTTGTTTGGGACTGTTCTAAATCAGTATGGAAGTTAAAGAGTAATAAAATGCTGAAGTTAAAACTAGGACATTACATGCAGCACATGTATTATAGAAACTGCTGTTAAGCTGTGTAACCATGGGCAAGATGCTTGCCCTCTCTGGGCCTTGTTTTCTCAATGGAATGAACTCTAGTTCCCTCTCTGTCCTTAAATGCTACAATTAATAATAATTTTATTAAAGTATCTTAATATAATTTTTATGCATATTCTCCTTACCGTTCCTGAACCCATGTACAAATTTAAGACTCACTTCATAAATTTATTCTGAGAAAGCTTGGGAGCTCAAATGTCCATCAGGAATTATCTCCATGTTTCTGTATAGCCCCATGCATCTGTATAGTATTTCCGATTTGTTAAGGTTCATCAGAAAGCAGTTATTCCACTAGTAAATTTGTTACGTTACTGTTTTGTTTGAAAATAGTTTTGTGAAGGACACCCACTGACTGAGCACATAACGCTTTAGTGGTCCTGGCAAATTTGGTCATTTGCAATGCTTTTGGGATTTGGTCCTTGGGACTCTCTTGAGCTCTTTGTTCACACCGAGATTATTCATGAGTGGCTTCAAAGCCCTTCCCCAGTGTCCTGGGCCACTGGGCTTGCAAAACTATCGAGTACCACAAACTTAGCCTGGACATAAGGCTGGATCTTCAGGTTTCTTACTTCCAGATATATCTTAATTTAATGGAATCCGAGCTGTAATCATCTTGGGTATTTGTAGAACTGTCTTTCCCGCCAATCTTTACATCTCTTGGCATCACCTGGAAATATTTTTGAGTCTTTATAGCATAATGGATTCTGGTGTGTGCCTGCATTCAAATTCAGCTCTGCCCCTTACTGCCTGGGTATTCTTGAGGTCGTTAGAATTTCTCTTTGCTTTCGGGTCATCATTTGTGTGATAGGGATGACAATAGTACCTTTCTCAAAGGGTAGTTTTGAGGATTAAAATAATTGCATCTGTAGAATATTTTAAACAGTTCTATTATGTAAATGTTCAGAATATAAGCTATTTTTAAAATTGCCATCTGCTGCAGTGTTTCATTTCTGCCCCCATCCTCTAGGGCTGACAGATACTCAGCTCTTCATCCTTACCTTGTTAGACATTGCTGATTGGCCCTGGTACTGTATTTCCTTCTGAACCCAGAACACAATGCTTGAATCCTTCTCAACAGTATAACAGCGTCAGAGACGGCTATTTGTCAATTCAAATTATTTGCAGAGTTATTGATTTTATTTCTTGCTTCAAGACATAAATTTGATATGCTGGTTCCAAGTCTGCATTGTTTGTTTTTGCTAAAACTCAAGAGCAGTTTTATTATGACACGCATAAAAAGGTATAGCTTCTGTAGCCAGAAATAGGGTCTCATTCAAGCATGAGTTTTGCTAATGAATTACTACTATCTTGAATGCCTTTCATTTTTTATTCAGAAGGAGATGAATAAGTCTTCCTATCTGCTTTGAAATATTGAAATGAATGTGCAGAAACAGCTAGCATAGTAATGAAGCTTAATCTTTTGAGGCTATTATTAGTATAATGTCACCAGTTCTTTAGGGTCTTTGCCAGGTTGTTACAAAGTTCATTTTTTTAGTAAGGGCTTGGTATATGGGTAGCTGATATTTCATTAGTTTTAAATGGAGCATTAGAACAAGGTTGGGAGAGTCTTTCCCATGTGCCAGACTTTTACCTGAGTGCTTTATATTTACTACTTACAGTAGCTCTATTAGGTGGTATTATTCCCATTTTACAGCTGAGGACACTGAGATGTAAAGAGGTTAAGCAACTTCTCAGGCTCCTATGGTTAGCCAGATATGTAGAGCTGAGACTCAAACCCAAGGGGTCTGA
This sequence comes from Felis catus, assembly GCF_018350175.1. Classification (NCBI taxonomy): domain Eukaryota; kingdom Metazoa; phylum Chordata; class Mammalia; order Carnivora; family Felidae; genus Felis; species Felis catus. The sequence goes on from NC_058376.1 coordinate 46,639,597, forward strand.
TTGCCACGCAGGCAACCTTAATGCCTAATTAGGCTGCTGCCTGCAAAGAATAAACTGCATGAAGAGGAAGATGAGAAGGTGGAAGGACCAAATTATAAAAGTCTTAAATGCCAGGCTAAGTGATTTTATGTTTATTTGACAGACAATGGGAAGCCACTGAAAGTTTTCCTGTAGGGCGGGATGACAGAGTGAGAGCTGGGCTGTAAGGATTTTACATGAGGTACAGCAGGTGGGCTGGTTTAAAGAGAAGGGAGACCATTGCTAGAAGCTGAGAAGTAATGAGCACGTGGGTTTTGGAAGCAGCCTTAAGATAAGAGCTTGGGAACGCCCATAAATGGTGTGCCAAAGGGGAAGAGGCCAAGACACGTAAGCAGAGAGGTGAGACCCAGGCCAGTGAGTGCCACCTGAAGGAGGTGGTTCCGAAGTTGAATACCATGGAGGCCGGAGAGGATTGGAACAAAACAAAGACTAGTGCACCATTACTGTGCACCCCCCATGAGACTGGAATTGTGCCGGGGAAAAGTCCACATTAAAATGTTCTGCGCTACCAACTCTGCTCCTTGTGAGTGAGGTCCTCTTGGGCAAGGTTTTCGATTGTTCTAAATCCTGGCTGTCTCTTTTGGGGTTCAAGTTGTGAATAACAGTAAGTGGAGATGCTGTTGTAAAGGTTGGGGTGGTGATTCAGTTGACTGTTTTAGGCAATGCAGAATGAAATGTGTGTCCTGTAGATATAATGAGAGGAGTCATGTATATTTCCTGTCAGAAATGCCAGTAGTATCGTAGTGATCGTGGTAGTAAGTGGAAGGCTAAGACTGGAAACAGTATGGGACTGAAAATGTGTAGGGAATTTACAAGGCAACCGCAAATATTCCCTAAAATGTGAGGGACATTTTTCTCAAAGCCACTTGCTTTCAGAGAGAATCTGACTAGTTTTCTCAGAGGAAGTTCTGTTGGTTGGAAAATTTAAAAGATCATGTCTAAAAGACTTAAAGGAAATAGTAGGGAACTTAGAATGAGCTTCCAGTTCCTCTCAGAAACCCTTTTTGTGAATCCCTGACCTTCTCAGTGGGGTATAATTTCTCTTTCCTCTGACCTTTTCCATTAGTACTTCTCAAACACAGATCACCTGAGGGTCTTGCAGATTTGATTCAGTGGATCAAGGGTGTGGGGCTGCGATTCTCTATTTCTGCCAAGTTCCCAGGTGATGCCAACACTACAGGTCCCTGGACCCCACTCTGAATAGCAGGACTCTAAAATACTTTTTAGGTTTCACAACAGGTAAGCATACTTATTTTGAAATCGTGTAACGGTTCTCTCATCAGACTGAGCTCTATTTCCCATATCCTGCAGCACACACCCATAATGAGTGCTCGATATTTATAATCAATTCTTCTGTCAGTGGTTTGTATTATTCAGTGGTATCAATAACTTTAATTGTTATGGGTGGATGGTTTTTTTTTCTTTTAACTGAGAAATTGAAGCAGATCTGTTCAGGAATAGGCGCCAGAATACAATATAAAAATTTTATATAAAGTTAAGCATGCATTTACTGTGTGACCCATGAGAACATATGCTCACCCAAAGGCATGTACTTGAATGGTTGTACTTGAATGTTAGCTTTACTAACAATAACAACAACACCTTATAAAGAACCAAACGTCTATTACCTGGTGAATTGATAAATAATTGTCATATAGCCATATGATGTGTTACTACTTACCTATAAAAAGGAATGAATTCCTGGCACAAGAAACAATGTGGACAATTCTTTCAAAAGCATTATACGAATTGAAATAAGCTAGAAATAATATACATATTTATGATTCTATTTGAATGAACTTTTAGAAAAAGCAAAAGTATAGTGATAAACCAATCAGGGGTCAGGAAATGGGGGAAAGTGAGTTGGCCGTAAAGAGGAACCTGGGAACCTGCAGGGGAGGGGTGGGGTGATGGAAACATTTGGTATGATTTTGGTGGTTGTTACTTGGCTGTATACGTATGTCAAAACTCATCACATTGTACACCTAAAAGTGAATTTTATTATAGAAAAAATTTTATCTCCTAAAGTTAAACAATTAGCCCCAATCGTTAACCTGTTAAGATCTAATATTCCTTGGAGGTATCTTATCAGTGGGATAGTAATATAAGGAAATAGAGAAAATTTCCACTCTGGGAGAAGAAATGGGTCTCTGGGAGAAATTATGAATAAACAGTAGGAACATAAGTTCCCTTAAAAGCTTCTTTGTGTATTTTTAATGTAGCTGAGTCTGAAGGGAGAGATCTTGAAAACAGGAACTTCAGTTCACTTATTTTTAGCATCCAGGATAGTATGCCATTTGCTGAATGATTTTAGTGTGCCCACTGTGCTATTAAAAAACAAAATTCTGCTGAAAAGTCATTTCTGTGCTTTTTTATATTCTTTGCAGTGAGCACACTCAATTATCAGGGGAGCATTCAGTCATCTGCTTTGGCAGTGATGGCTTAGCTTTAATTAGGTAAAAAGATGTGTCTACATATGGTAAGGATGCAATCTGGCAAAAGCACTAGCTTTCTTGAAAGACTAAAAGGAAAGAGCGTGTGTGTGTTTACGTGTGTAGAGCTAGCTGCCTGTTGTTTTATTAGCCAAAGAATTGGGGGGAAAGGAGAGAAAGTTAATTATGCATGTTCTCCTTTTGCCATACAGAAAGAAAAAAACTATGAATTTAGAAATCAGCCAGAATGTATACAGGTGATCCAATTTGTTGAAACTAGACAGTATTTGGGGGGGGGGGGAGAGGGGGTGCATAAACAAAATCATAATTTTCTATTTACTCAATAATGTCAGATTTCCCCCCTTAATTTGTATCAAATAGTAGCTCAACATTTCAGATTTAAACTTAACTTTTCAGGTATAGTATGGCATATTAATTTTGGATATGCTACTCTTTATTCTTTAATTATGGCTTATTGAGAATTTTCAGGTCCTTCTAGCAGAAATCCCATCAATCAGACTACTGAGTCTTTAAGATTTATCTTTTTAAATTATGAAGTGAACATTTTTTCATGTAATGTTTCTAAGTAAGTGTATTGTAATAAAAGCATCTATTTAATGTGTATCATTCCCTAATTTTACTTTCAAAAAGGTAGTAAGTGAATATAAAGTTCATCATGTTATAGTTAAAAAAAAAAAAAAAAAAAAACAAAAAACAGTGGCTATAGTTCCCCATAATGTGCAGTTTAAAAGCTTTCCATAATGTACAGTTAAGCTCAGATCTGGGTTTGAATTCTGGCCACTACTCTGGTAATTGAGCATCTCTAGCATGGGGATGATAATATACTTTCTTTCTTTCATCATGTATGAAAAGGGCTGAGTCTACTGCTGGGCATTTAGGAAATACTTAATAAACTGTGCTATTATTTACATGATCAACACCAAAGGTTCGTGTTTTTTGTATGTTCATGAGGCTGCTGGACACATTTGGATCATCCAATTAATAAAAAGGGCCATACTTAAAGGGGTAGTAAATGAGTTAAAGAGGACTGAACTCTTTACATGGGTCACTTTAGGGTCCTGTTTGTATCCGCTAAGGCTTGGGCTATATTGAGATGGCTAGGTCTAGGAGGCTTAAGGGGACCTATGGGGCCAGAACAAAAACTCCAGAATTAACGCATAGCTAGAGCTGGAGCTAATGCTCACATGGCCATGTGATTACAGAGAACGGTCCTAAACCGAGCAATAAATACAAAGAGGAAGGCAGGCAGGATGTATGAACTGTTGGCCAAGTTCAGTCTCGGGTGTGTCAGTGTGAGCTAAGGACCTGTGGAGACCTAAATGGAGAAGGAACTCTCTGAGGGCTGAATGGACACAGGCTGCCAGCTGGGCCACCTAGTAAAGCTGTGGAGGTGAGCCAGGAACAGGGGCACCTGGCTAAGGGGAAAGCTGTGGCTGAGATCCTGCCCGTGCCAAGCTCTGTGCCCACAGGGCTACGGGGAGTCAGAGGGGATATCCTTTTCTCATATGTCCAAAGACGTAGGTTGTTGAGTCTTTGGACATACTAGAAAAGGATATCCCCTCTGTGTTGAGCAGCAGTGTGTGGAGTATGAGGCAAGACCAAGCCTTGACAGGGCATCCGTCAGTCACTGACGTAGCGGAGAGCATAAGGGAATACAGTGGATGAGGACATGGTTGCAGATCCAGGTTACTAAAAAACTGAAAGTTTGGCTGCAGAGCTGCTGGGGTGGCTGAGAGAAGAATGCAGACTTTGAAAAACAAAACTCGTTTCAATGCACATTCTCCCGGCAACAGAACCCAGGCCTGGTGAAGGAGATGGCCAAGGTCAGTGTGGGATCAGCCGGAACCTGACCAAACTGTTGAGCTGCTGCTCTGGGGCTCCTCAGGCTCCCTTGCCTTGAGCCCAGGTCGGTCCTAGAACTTGGGGGTGGGTGCTGAGCCTATGGACAGAGAGGCATTAGGAAGAGTGTGTAGCCAGGTGTAGAGGAAATGTCACAGAGAGGTGAGGCAGCCTGGGTCTGTGTGCTCAGCATCTGGAAATGTGGACATGAAGGATGTTTCTTCCTTTGTGTTGTTTGATATTGAGAAACCCACAGTATTTGTGTGCTTGGTGAATGACTGAGGAATTATTGTTGAACATGCTTCATTCTAGCTGACTGGTCAAACAAACTCCTTTTGGTTTGATAAAGCATTAGGAGACTCTAAAACTAAAAATCTGACCATTTTCAAGTGTCCTTCCATAGCGTTTGTTTGTCTGTCTTTATAAGTAATGCTATCAAGCTTGCTCTGGGGCTCAGGAAGGTGCCTGAAAACAAGCACCCTCCTGTTTGCTTCTCATACACACTGAAGTTGGAGAATCACTGCTCTAGGACACTCAACAGAACCATGGAGGGGGAATAATTAACGTGTTGACTGAAATCCAGTAGAATGAGTTGGCAAGAACAAGGATGGGAGTAATAGGGTTTTGTTTCAGCCCAGTGTGTGACCATAACCTTTCTCTTGATTTCAACAATCCCTAGAATTTGTACTGCCCAAGGAGCTGGTAGGATAGACAAATTAGAGAAATGTGTTGTAATGTTTAGTCTGGTATCAAAAAGATGGGCTTGTGCCCATTTATGGAAGCTCACATCAGGAGAGAGGCGGCATAATGCATGGGCTCTGGTCGGGTAGATAAGGGTTGGAGTTCTATTTTTGTTACTTATCATCTCAGGGAAGTTACTGCCTCTCTCAGAGCTTTAGTTTTCTTCATAAAATGGCAGTTGCAAGTTGGCCACTTCCTTCACAGGGTGGGTGTGAGCATTACATGAGCTGATGCACCAAAAGCATTTATCACCAGCTTTGGCACATGATGAGCACATGCTGAACACTCCTATCTTAATGATTCTAATGAAGCGTTATTCATTGGGCATTTGCCATGTGCTAAGCACTTCTGGAAAACAAAACAAAACAACCCTGCCCCCCAAACAAAGCATCTAGTCACAGGATGTATAACTACATTCAACAGCTATCCACTTAACATCTTCTGTGTGACAGGTATTGTTAGAAATGCTGGAAATAAAATGATGGACAAGACAGACTATCTTGCTCTTATGGAGCTCGTAGTCTAGTCAGGATAACTCTTGTCACATCTGTTAGAGTCTCTGTATTTCTGTAAACCCATCATTGTTTTCCTCTGTGGTTCTCTGGAGTACACACACTAGAGGAATGGTTCTCAAACTTCAGTATGCATAAGAATTATATTGGAGGGTGCTCGTTTTAATGCACATTCCTGAGATCCAGAGATTCAGAGTAAGTAGGAGCTCAGGAATGATTATGTTAACAAGCCCCCATCTGGGGCTGACCCTTGGATCTGCCACATCACTTTGAGGCACGCTGCCCTAGAGCCATTTCCCTTTCATGGATATCTGAATTTACCCATGGGGAGCTCTAGCCGCCAACGTAGCACTGTCAGGAAGTTATAGGTTACAATTCTCTTTTGGGTTCTCCTCATGCTTTTTGTCTTGAGAGACAGGATGACCCCAGGAATGGAACTGGGAGGAAGAAATGGTCAGACCTTAAGTCTATGTCTGTCGCTTAAACTGTGTGACCTAGGACAACCAACTTCAGAAACTTTGAGTTTCCTCATTCATGAGGGGGATCATACCTGTGCACCATTTGTCAAGCTTGGTTTGAGCCTTAAGTGAAGGAAGGGACATAAAAGCATTTAATGCAATAAAATGATAGACAAGACAGACTATCCACGCAGATAAGATACACTTATTGTTAAAGAGAAGGGAGGGGCGCCTGGGTGGCTCAGTTGGTTAAGCATCCAACTCTTGATTTCACCTCAGGTCATGATCTCATGGTTTTGTGAGTTCGAGCCCCACATTGGGCTCTGTGCTGACAGTGTGGAGCCTGCCTGGGATTCTCTCCTCTCTCTCTCTACCCCTTCCCACTCATGCTGTGTCTCTCTCTCTCTCTCTCTATCTCAAAATAAATAAATATTTTAAAAAATTTTTTAAAAGGGGAAACTGTTGCCAAGATGGTACTCACTTTTGACATATGTAGATTATTCATATATTGGTTTATGATAATTTAAGAAGAGATAAACATTTGATATCTGCCAACAGTTCCTGCTCTTCCTTGATGTCCTCTACCTACACTTGAGATAAACAATTACTTCATGACTTAAATTTTGTAAATAATGTTATAGGGACCCTGGTCTTGGGAACAGATGCAGCCAAGAAGCTGAGTCTGTCATGTTTAATGTCAAGATCTTGAAACTTGTTTGTTTTGGTAGTTTAAGCTATCCTGAGGTGTTGTGGATTTCTTTTTTTTTTTTTTTTTTTTTTTTGCTTCTTTGCTTTAAAGCAGGCATATTTATATATTAAATGCTATATATTAAATATGTTTATATGTTCTGATTGGTTTTTTGTCAATATCCTTTGCTCAAAGCAAAATGGTCATTCCGTTTATAGCATTACAATTGGGGAATTTGTTTATTCATGGAAGCTTTTTTTCTACAAGTATGCAGAGGAACTATAAATGTTTATCACAAGGATATCCTGGCTGGCTCAGTCTACTTTGCAACTTGAATATGCTTTGAATTGCCCATGAAATACAGAGTTTTTCTCAGCTGGTGTATGCAATGGCTCTTCAAGAGTAGTTTAATTTTACGTTTTAAAGGAAAACATGTTCTCTTACACTTCTGGGTTTCCAGCTAAAACACATATTAGTGAATGAAAAACAACAAAATCTTGCTTATGGATACCTCCATGCTTTGCAAAATAATATATAAATTTCCCAAAGAATGCATTTTGGGGGAACAGATAAGCAAATTGAATTGTAAATCTGAGTTTCTTCTCTAGACCTTTCTATACTGTTTTATCTTACATGTAAATAGGCTTTTAAAAAGTTGCTGATACTGGTAAGTGGCATCCATGTTGGGTGCTTGCATAAATGATGTTACTTTAGGTGGAGCCTTAAATAATTGAGCAGTTAAGCAGATTGGTGACTATATTGGCCCATGGTAAAATACCTTCCAGGATAGTCTCAAGCCTAACATTAGTAGTTTCTAAAACTGTTTCAGTTCAAGTTTAACTGGCGGATTCTAGAACTCCCAGAGTTGCCAAACACCGTCAGCATGTACAACAAAAAAGGGTTAATTACAGTGTATATTTAAGGGAGTCACAGGATATGTAAATATAGTAAAACCTTGGTTTGTGAGCATAATTTGTTCCTGAAATATGCTTGTAATCCAAAGCACTTGCATATCAAAGAGAATTTCAAGAACCATTGGCTCAGTTGTGATCATGTGACATTTGCCATCATGTACTACTCGTATTGCAAGACATGCCTCGTTTATCAAGTTAAAATTTATCAGAAATGTTTGCTTGTCTTGAACAACACTGACAAAACAGGTTGTTCTGCCATCCAAGGTTTTACTGCAATTCCATTGTGTTCTTTGGAGTCTTGATTTGTCCTATATCCATGTTTGGGTAATAGCTGCATGGGTGAAAGAAAAAAGCATTTTGCTGAGGTCCCATCAATCAAAGGGATGAGACAAGCCAAATCCACATCAGTTCCCTGTCGGCACTGATAGGCCTGTATCTTGTCTTCATGAAGAATTGCTCATGGCCTTCGGTGAATGTTTAATATGATTACCTTTCACCTATACGACGAGTTGCCTTTTAGCACCCAGCTGGACCCCAGTTTGACCTTTCTCAATTCTCCCAGTACAGGGGGAAGAAGGAAGGCTGATATTGTTGAACAAGTATACGGGCCAAGTAGAGACTTTTACTGATAATCCCAAACCTTAGCACTCTCCATCACTTGGATTTTACCCAGTATTCCTCAAGAAACATAGAGCCATACCCCGCTCCTTTTTTTAACCTACTAATAATCCTGCAATTTATTTCTTTTTACCAAGGAGATTTTAAGATGATTTTTAAAATAACCCACAGTACATCAAGATAGCATACATTTCAGGTGGGTGAGGAAGACTGAACAGAGCGGAAAGAGAGGTGCAGGCCTGAGGGGATGGGAGCAGCAGATCTACGTGCGCTTTATAAACTGCTTTACTCCCTTTGCCATGTGAGGATGTGGGACTTTGTGCAAAAGCCACAGGCAACTGCATCTTTCTGTCAGGCCAGTAAGAAGACAGTGTAGGTTGGGGCACCTGGGTGGCTCAGTCGGTTGAGCGTCCGACTTCGGCTCAGGTTATGATCTCACGGTTCCCGGGTTCGAGCCCCGCGTCGGGCTCTGTGCTGACAGCTCGGAGCCTGGAGCCTGTTTCGGATTCTGTGTCTCCTTCTCTCTCTGCCCCTCCCCCACGTGCGCTCTGTCTCAAAAATAAATAAACACAGAAAAATTAAAAACAAACAAAGAAGACGGCGTAGGCTGCATCAGGATAGGCCAGGTCTCACATTGGCTTTCTCAAACCCATGCATATTACTACTTAGAGCACAGCTGACAGTTTTAGAAAATGAACCACTGTTAAATACACAACCACATTCACATATTTTGTGTCATAGGTTGTGCCGGGTACGCTTCATTTTGGGTAATCTACCTAATAGCTCAAAGAGGTAGTTTCTGTGCTCTCACCTGTAAACAGATGAGGATGCTCAGGTTGGAAGTGGTAAACTGATTTACCTAAGGTCCCCCAAGACAGGAATTATGTGGAATTGGGCGGTAATTCATGTGTTCTGATTGCCAACCAGTTTGACTCTTCATGGCGATCATGTGTGCTAGGAAGTATGTGTAAAGTGTGTTATTTAACTCCTCTATTTGCTTTCTCCTTACATAGGCATTTCTCACTAACTTATAATAATGGCATGTGGGGGTGGCGGCTGCCTGAATAGAAGTGAGAAGCAGCAGCTGACACCAAGGGAGGAGAAACCAGCGATTTCCTCTGGATAAGGATGGCGTAGCGAACAGTCCCACACCCTCATTAGCTCCAGAGGAGCCCAGCATAATTATGACATTTGTTAAGATGACCCCACATTATCGAGGAAAGCTTAAATTATATTATATTCTGTTTATGAAGGCAAGGGAGTGCTTTATTTTAAGAGTTCCATTTGGACTTATTTTACTGTTCAAAGGGAGACAGCATGATCTTATCTGGAAATGCATCTACCCAGACTCACCATGTCTGCACTGCATTGCCCCGATGAAGGTTGATGGATGTGAACAAGAGGTACATGCAATTGTCGAAATGAACCAGAAACTTGACAGGCAAAAAGCTAGCATATTTGTTTAAAGTCCTAAGCATTGAAATCTACCGTAAGCACCATATAATATATTAAATTTGTCTTTTGCATTTAATTGCGTGTGGAAACAAGAACTTACTCATTTCTATGAAGTAAAAGTGAGAACAAAATATGTTCAGGTTTCTTAAAAATCTGTATTCTATGAAGGGTTTTTAAAATTTATATTCTAGCGAAGATTTTGTCCAGGTTTTTGTCGATCTACAAAGGTACAATGGACCACACTGTTGATGTCGTGCAAAAATAAGCAAGAAATTAGCTGAAATGTACCTCTGCTAGGATACTGAAAAATCAAATGGATGCATCTAAAAGTATATAAAAGTTGAAGATGTGGAAAATATTCTTAGTAGCCTTTTTTCCCCAGTTTTTAAAAATTGCAGAAAGGACTTGTAGAAATTACAATGCATGGCATTTAAAAATCATTCTGAGAGGCGCCTGGGTGGCTCAGTTGGTTAAGCGTCCGTCTTTGGCTCAGGTCATGACCTCATGAGCCCTGGGTCAGGTTCTGTGCCGACAGCCCGGAGCCTGGAGCCTGCTTCGGAGTCTGTGTCTCCCTCTCTCTTGCCCTCCCCCACTCTCACTCTGTCTCTCTCAAAAATAAATAAAAACGTTAAAAAAATCATTTTGAGCACTGAGGAAATGCAATGTTTGTTTACATCTTAAGGCATGTATTCACTTTCTGTTGAGAGAGTGAAAATAGGTATTTTCTTACTGTTTCTGAAAACAAGTTTTGGGTCTGAAATACATGTGTAAAATTTTGTTTTGAATGCATGTTTTTCTTACTAACATGAGAAAGGAGGATGGCAGCTGCTAGCTTTGAAACCATGGTACTGTTGATAGGTTTACGCATCATGTTGTATTGACTAAACAGGCTGAGGAGAAACAGAAAAAAACACTCTTTTCCTACAAATTTAGTGAATATTTCCAAAAATAGTAGGCCTACATCATTGTCTTTTCTTCCCTGTCTATATGTTTATTCACTAATGCTTATTTTGAGCTCTTATGTGAACCCATCTACATAACAAACGATAACGCTTTTTCTTTGGACTTCATTTCTTGTGTTTCAGGTGGGCCAGCCATGAGAGGGTACCTCGTGGCCATATTCCTGAGTGCTGTCTTTCTCTATTATGTGCTGCATTGTATATTATGGGGAACAAACGCCTATTGGTAAGTTTCATTTTTGCTCTTTAAAAATAATTCCCGGGGCACCGAGGTGGCTCAGTTGGTTGAGTGTCTGACTCTTGATTTTTGGCTCAGGTCATGACCCTGGGGTCGTTGGATCAAGCCCCACGTTGGGCTCTGCACTGAGCATCGAGACTGCTTAAGATTCTCTCTCTCTTCCTGTGCTCTTCTCCTCCACTCATGTGCACGCGTGCGCTCTCTCTCAAATAAAAAAATAAAAGTAAATAAAAATGATTCCTAAACTAGTCTTTGACACAGTCACACAAATGATGTTAGAAGGACCTATAAAAAACAAAACAAAACAACTCTTTAACATTTTGAGTCTTTTTTAGCTTTCCATGCTAAACTGCGGTTTTACCATTCTAGTGTCTTGTACACTGTAGCTTTAACAGTTTCCAAACTGATAAAACAGCACCTTATTTTTATTGACAACAGTGAAGCAGTGGTGTTGCCCATCTCTGGAACATAATATTCTTTATATAATATTTCATCTCCTTGAATTGATGGAGTAATTCTTGGACTCGGTGGTTCTTGACTGTTGAGCCTAAAATGCTTGGATAAGATAGTGATGATTAAAATAGAGACACTGCATATGGTTTTCTTTGTTTAAAAATATTCGGTGCATGATGACACACATTATGAAACCACTTTGACTTGAAATGTCTCATAAAACTTTGAAGAAGCACAGATAGTTTCATGGCAGAGAAAACTTACGAACTAAGCTTTTCATCCTTTTCCCTAATTGTCCTTTGGCTAGGAGTAAAGTTTTGATGACCTTTAAATCCTGAATGGATGGTAGTATATGATATCAAAATAAGTCACATGACAATTTTCTATTTTAGATGAAATACCAGTACTCTTTGCCAGTTTTTCAGTAGGAAATTCTAGATCATGTTTCTGGTTGTGTCCCCCCACCCCCGTCTAGATAAAAAAAAGTTCATGCTTCTGAATTTACTTCACCACTTGTTGATTGAAAAATTATTGTAATGCTCTTCATGGAAGGAAGTTAGGCAGATGGTCACTAGAAAAATCCAATGCCAGGTGGGGGTGGGGGGTGGCCCAAAGTTTCTAGGGCTTGGACTTAAATACTGAGCTAGAGGACTTAGAAGTCTGATTATACACCACATGAAAGTTATACACGGTGTTCTCTCCTTCCGTCTTTGCCACATCCTGTCTCTGTACCACTCTTAGTAACGGAAGGTAAGAACAGAAGAGAAAGCAAGGAGTTTACTTTGTAAACAAATCCTATTGTGTCACAGGGGAAATGATAAAGAGGACAATTGAAGGAGTGTTGAATTCTGCAGTCTTTTGTCATCCGGGTTTGAGAGTGTTTATGACCCTCCTAAGCTAACCCGTGATACTAGTCACAGAAAATACCGGGGGAAATTACCTCACGTGGGTTTTGTGCTGTGAACTTACTTCCTTAAAAGTTATTTAAGACAGGTAACTTTTTAATTTTTATTTATTTATTTTTATTACTTTTTTAATGTTTATTTATTTTTGAGACAAAGACAGAGCATGAATGGGGGAGGGTCAGAGAGAGAGGGAGGCACAGAATCCAAAGCAGGCTCCAGGCTCTGAGCTGTCAGCACAGAGCCCAATGCGGGGCTCGAACCCACAGACCCTGAGATCATGACCTGAGCTGAAGTCAGAGGCTCAACCGATTAAGCCACCCAGGTGCCCCTAGACAGGTAACTTTTTTAAGCCACCCAAAGGTTGTCTTCAGAATATCCTAAACGTTTTTCTGTTCGACTAACCTTAGAAACCAAGTAATATCTTTTACTTCATTTTGTCCTCAGAATGTAATTTGGTTTATATGATCAAATGTGCTGATCCACCATATTTATGTACCTTCCTAACATATAAATCAAGGGATTTTTGCCATGTATGGTAGTCACAAAAGATGTTTCTCTAATAAGGACTTTACTAGTTTCATAGTTTAGAAATCTAGCAGTTCTTGGGCGTCTGAGTGGCTCAGTCATTTGAGTGTCTTACTTTGGCTCAGGTCATGATCTCATGGTTCATGAGTTTGAGCCCCCCTCATCAGGCTCTCTGGGCTGACAGCTCAGAGCCTGGGGCCTGCTTTGGATTCTGTGTCTCCCTCTCTTGCAGCCCTTCCCCAGCTCAGACTCTGTGTGTGTGTGTGTGTGTGTGTGTGTGTGTGTGTGTGTGTGTGTGTGTCTCAAAAATAAAAACATAAACCTAGAAGTCCTATGTGGATTTCTAAAAAATTGAGACTACTTCTTTTAGTTTGTGTCCTGTGATTATAGAAGAACATGGATTAGTTTTTTAGATGAATTCTTCACATAATTGATCATTAATAAAGTCTTCTGTTAGGCTGTTATGAACCTGGCTAGCTCTGGATCCTGCCACTCTGTCCCCCTCATTTATTTTTGTTGTCATGCTCTGTCTTGTTTCACAATACCCTTTTAAACTGTGGAGACAAGCACTCCATTCAGGAGACCCAGAAGGTCCTAACCTGTGCCAAGAATAGAAGAGAGTGAGATAGGACTCTGAATGGTGTGATTTGTGGAGTCCAGATCACAAGGCTGCCTCTGTAGAGCTTCAGGTCTGTGTTTCTATGGTAGGTGTGCCCAGTTGTGGCATGGGGGACCTAGAGAGGCATGTGCACTGGAGTGTGTTGGGTTTGGCAGGCTTTGGGGAGACTTCCAAGAAGTCAGCCTGCTTGTGGCTTCCACAGTGTGGTGACCCCTAGCCCTTCTCGAAGGGCCCTTTGTTCACTGCTGGTTGAATCCCTTCTGGGTCGCTTGTCACCTCAGCCTTTTTCACCCTCTCGCCTTGTATCCGTGCATCCTCAAATATGTGAAAGGTCCTGGAGAAAGTACGGTCATCCCTCAAGGGTTTCTGGGAGGATTTTTAATTCCATGCCGGAGAAGTCTTTCAGCGGTTGTCTCCAAGTGGATTCCCAGGGCATTTGCTTTCCTTTGGGCGGGCTTCCCGGTTCTGGTTTCTGAGTGACCCTGTTTTTGTCTCCTAGGGTGCCACCTGTGGAAATGAAGCGGAGAAATAAGATCCAGCCTTGTTTATCGAAGCCAGCTTTTGCCTCTCTCCTGAGGTAAAAAGATAAAAGAAATTGTGACCTACAACATGTTTAAAATGTGTTTGTAATCGCTTTTCACGCTTGTTTACTTTTTTTCATATGAAAAGTATGAAAGTGGACTTTAGCAGCGTAAAGTAGACACTCTATATTTAAGGAAGAGCTTGAATATCCCGTCTCTTTTTGTGCTTTTGGTCAGAGCTCTGCATATATTTTCAGAAAAGGCATTGAAGAACTCAATCAGACCAGTTACTCTTTTTACACAGGTGAGATTAGAGAGCTCTGTTTGTATTTGATCATAAAAAGTGAACTGTTCTTCAGGGCTTTATTTCTCCCCGTGTTGTTCCCATGTTGTTTTTTACCCTTATTATTTTGTAGCTTTTTTCCCCCTTGTCTCTAGGTTAAACTTCATGATGAGAAATTTTTCCTCACCATGACTTTCAGTGAACTACTTGGAATGTGAATAACGATCTTTATATAGTTGTCAGGACTTGCAGAATATCCACAAATACTCTTTTCCTCTTTCACCTCAACTGTGACAGATTGCTGGTCCAAACGCTTCTAGAGAAATAGAAATAAATGACAGTCTGGTCATGTGTAATTGTGTAAAACAGGTCCAAGCTTTTCAATATGTTATCCATTAAGGATCAAAAGTTTATATATTTGTAAATTTTCTTTTCATTGTGTAGTATACCGCGCGTTTCCATGACTGGTTCTTAACCTTTTAAAATCGACTCTCTAGGAAACTGGAGATACATAAAATATTTCTGCATATGTTTACAGGTATATCATGGCTACTATAAGCACTTTATAAGATGATAAATCTTTCTAGTTAGGACCACTGCAAAACTAGGAGAGTGGTTTTAAACTTTTTTAACCATGACCCCATAGTAAGAAATCAATTTTACCTTGGAACCCAGTATACACTGGGTATAAATACATTTTACTTTGGAAGCCGGCATACATAAATAAAGCTGGACCCCTGAGAATGCTGACACTCTCAAAACTAAGTCTGGGATACAGATCATATGTCATGCAGGAAGGGCCCACCGTCACCTGTTTCCTTAGTCTGAATATGGTGTGAGTTCTTAGCCCAGCTCTGAAGACCTTAAGCTCGTGTGACTTGCCCAAGGTGTAATGGCTCCTGAGTGGCTACTATGGATGCAAATGAAGCCAGAATGAAACTGAAGCTATTTCACCCCTATTCTGTGCTTTATTTCCATTTTGTCATACAGCCACTGAAACCCCAGGGCACTCTGATCTGCACCTGCAGTTTTTAGACTAACAAAAGGCAAAGCTGATATGACAGGAAAAATGGGGCCAAGTGTGGGGGATTGGGGTAAGGGTGAGTTTGACTTGTTCCTTCTCTTGCATTAAAAGCACTTTGATTTTCTTTTTTTCTACTTCATACTGGTTCCATAAAGAAGTAATACGGAGTTGAAATTCATTCAATCATTTATTAACCGTAGGGAACCTGCCTACTCTGTGCTGGTTGCTAAAAGTGAGGGGAAAAAACAGAGGCACATCCTATCCTCATCGAATGGTCTCTCTTGTCTGAGAGAGGACCTGAGTGGGGGCAGTGGGGCATAGCTCAGCACAGAGCAGGCAATAAGAAGAGCATGTCCATAGTTGTTGTTCTTCAGTAAGTCTTAATGACAGCAAGAATCCTAGGTGCATCTAACTGTTCTTTATTTTCATTTTTATTTTTACTTTTTTTTCATAGCTGACAAAACTTCACACATAGGGTACTTTTTAATTTGGGAGTGGCTTAGCATCCGTGCTTTATTTCCCCTTATTACCTCCTTTGTCTCTTCCTGTATATGGCTAACATTTCCTCACTTGGTATTGATTTGTTTTTAAATTTTGATCCCCCTCCCTAGCCTCTAGAGTTGTGACAAAACTTTGGTTCCACAGCCTGGGTAGCGTTTCCATTTTGGTTTTGTAGTTCCATTGCACATTCCATTCTCTATTCTATTTAAATTCCGTTTAAGGTGACTTTTCAATAATTTTACGTTTTAAAGTTTGTTTATTTTGAGAAAGAGCAAGAGAGCAAATGGGGGAGGGGCAGAGAGAGAATCGCAAGCAGGCTCCGTGCTGTCAGTGCAGAGCCCAACTCGGGGGCTCAATCTCATGGACTGCGAGTTCATGACCTGAGCTGAAGTCAAGAGTCTGATGCTTAACCAACTGAGCCACCCAGGCCCCCCAAATAATTTTAATATTAAAACATAAGACCATAAATAAGCATTGAAGTGAATAAAAAAATACTTTAAGAATAGTTACACAGTCGCATATAGTCCGTATATCAACGTGAGTATTATACTTCAGTTGTCTTCAGTTGTGATTTTAGAAGGCTGCATATATTGTAGGCATTTGGGGGAAATGATTCTTTTCCTTTTCTTGCAGGTTTCATCAGTTTCACCCTTTTCTGTGTGCAGCTGATTTTAAAAAGATTGCTTCCTTGTATGGTGGCGATAAGTTTGATTTGCCCTATGGGATAAGAACATCAGGTCAGTAATATTATTCTTACCCAGCCCTATTAATAGGAGTGTGTTTTGATGTGAACCACATGTGTATATAATTGTAAGGCCTTTTCATCTTACTGCTTCATGAGGATTCTTAAAGGAAATGATTCGGCAATTTGTTGAAGGAAATTAAATTTTAATTCAGAAATCCCCACTCCTTTTTGAGGCAGTGTGGAATTCTAGAATGAAACAGGAAGTTTGTTGTTGTTGTTTGAGAAATTGCTCTTTACTTTTGTCTAGCTATGGTATTATTCATGAGTTCTGATGCTGTATTTTGTTCTAGTATAGAATTAGCAGGATTAACCTGTGGGTTAACTTCCTTCCTGTCTCCTTTTTGCCTTTTTACCTCTGAGTTTTATTTTATTCCATCAGTGTAAGTTCTAACTCCTTGATCAGCTTTTTAACCAGTGGGTATTTTGCTAAATTGAGAGAGAAATTACTCTATCTGCTAATGACAAAACCGTTTTCTCTCCACTTATTGACAACTGATTGGCCTTAAGCAGCTTTATGTTGTAGATTTTTGAGAGACCCTAAAAGCCCAGTAGGTGACAAGCTTAGTTTTCTGAGTCAGATATTATTTATTCAGTGGATCCTGTTATGTGTGTGGTGTGTGTGTGTGTGTGTGTGTGTGTGTGTGTGTGTGTGTATAGGTTTAAAAAAAATATTGCAGAGAATTTGATAATTTAATACATTTAAATTTGCTGAATATTGGTTTCTATACTAATATCAGTTTCAAAGGCTATATTCTACACTAATATCATCTGATGTTGATATTTTTTTTTAATGTCTTATTATTAATTTTTGGGAGAGAGAGACAGACACAGCATGATCAGGGGAGGGGCAGAGAGAGAGAGGGAGACACTGAATCCGAAGCAGGCTCCAGGCTCTGAGCTGTTAGCACAGAGCCCAACGTGGGGCTCGAACTCACAAACCATGAGATCATGACCTGAGCTGAAGTCAGACACTTTACCGACTGAGCCATCCAGGCACCCCAGATGTTGGTATTTTGGGGGTTACTTTTTCAGAATTGTTGTCAGATAAGGCATTTTTTTTTTTACCCCCCTGGAGTTTTCAGGAAGTGTCCTTAGAGCAGTTTTGAGCGTACCTATTGAGTAGTGCCTGCTAACTGCAGTTGTATTGTTAATTTCCACCAAGGAATAAATCCACATGGATTTACAACTTTGAAATGGGTTGGGGGAGGGATGGGGGGGAATACCTAGGGTTGCTTACTAGGTATCTAAGAAGCCATAATTCCTTTTATTTATAATATGCCATTTGTTTTCTAGCGGAATATTTTCGACTTGCTCTTTCAAAACTGCAGAGTTGTGATCTCTTTGATGAATCTGACAAGTGAGTTTATTTCCTCGCTTTTGTTTGACTTTTAGTTTTAGCTAAGGTGGTTCAAAATATGCACCCCAATGTAAAATGTCTTCCCTCAAGAAAATTCCATAGTAGTTGTGCATGACTAAAATGTCTAGTAGTTGTTTCCATGACACTTCAAATAAACACATTACAAAATTAATTTAGAAACTGTAAAACTGGTTGCCTCAAAAGTTTGCAGAGTCTTATGATGAGCAATCCTAGTCCCAGGTCAAGACATTTTAACCCACATTCACCTCGCCTAAGTTGTTGTTACTAGAGAATTAATTCGTAGCCCCTGTTAATCAGCTCACAGCTCCTCCATAGGCTGTCTCCTGTACCTTCCTGTGTATCTTCTGATTGCTCATGAGGATCTGTTTTGTTTCACTTGAATATTGGATTTCAGAAGCAGCTCTCTTCCTCCTATTCAGAATTATACTGGAGGAAAGAGAACAGTTGGTTGAGATAATACTCCTTCTGACTACAAAAGGTAACTTAATTTGTAGAAAATTCTGGTGTCAATTGAACCATCTAGGAATGAAACTGCTAAAGATAGACTCTTTAGCTGATACACTTATTTTTACAGAGGTAGACTTTCTGTACAGATTCTTCATCTACCCTTTAGGATTTGGCCAGTGGTCCATTGGGATGGAATAGGCACTCCATTAAAAAGCAAAATGACAGAATTTTCCCTCTTGCCCAAGAGGACAGAAGTGCTATTTAGCAAATACATAAATGAGAGTAGTGGACAGAGATGTGAAAATGGGGATAGAATTTACAGAACAGAGCTGGAGGAGCAATGCTAGATTTTGTCTGAAATTCTCTCCTTTTTTCTCTGAGAGCCCACATGATCGAAGTGTGGATTATGTAATGTTGGCTCATTTCAGCTGTACTTACTTACTACAATTTAAAACTATGCCATCAACTTAATTTGTTTTTGATTGCATATGAACAGCAACCATGTATGTACTTTTCTAGCCTAAATTTTATGTAGCTCATGGGTTGAATTTTGTGCAGATCTTTGGCATATGTGCATTATGTCCTGCTCTCTAGTTTTTACCACTACCCTGCAAAGTATGCTTGATAGTCTTTTTTTTTTTTTTTTAATGGAGAAACTAAAACTAGGCAAACATACATAGTTTGTTACAGTGGGTAAAAGCTACAGCCAGGATGTGAACCTAGAGAGCTCCATCCAGTGCCCGGATGTGTGACTTAAGAGTAATAGTGACTGTACCTTAAATATTTGGAGCAAGTGTCTACAAGGTCCTACTCCCTGTAAATGTGAGCTACTGCCAGGATTCTTGGATGTGTATGACTAGAAGTTTCACTCTTTCCTGGTCTTTATCTCAGAACTAGACTGTACCATCTGTAGGTGCTTTCAGAAGCCCCTCCCACACAGGAATTCATCATCTGCGTGTGCCTCAGCCAGGCTTGTCTCTCTCTTCTTGCTGACGTGGTCTTGCTGTTTCCTTTCCTCCTTTGTCACTGAGCATGGACCCCACTCCCAACCTCAACCCATGTCAGGCTCTTAGCATCACCCGTGTTGGAAGAGAGGTGGGTGTGGGTGGTGAGGAGGGCTGGAAGATCGTGCTGATGGCACAGGAATCCTTTAGTCTGAGTTTGTCAAGAGAAGTAGAATAGAATGTGCAGTCAGAGACTTTTTAGGCACAGAGGGAATGGAAAATCCCCTTGTGGGATCTCTTCGGAGTGCACACCAAGAAGCAGTCACATGATCAGCCTTGCTGAATTGCTTGTTTGTGCAAACCTGTTTTCCTAGGGACTTGACAAAGAGTATTTTGAAAGTAGATGAGAATATACTTGGGACAGTATTTCCTATTTCATATTAACTTTTGGGATGGGTTCACATGTAATAAACTATACCTGTATTTTAAGCAAGTCATTATACATTTATCTGAATGGCACTATATAACACAAAGACAATCGCTGGCCGGTCTATGCCTGAGCAGTGGATTTTATTTTATTTATTTATTTTAAAAATATTTATTTATTTTGAGAGCGACCACACGTGTATGCATGCACACAGGGGAGGGGTAGAGAGAGGAGAGGGGGAGAATCCCAAGCAGTCTCCGTGCGGTCAGCGCAGAGCCTGACATGGGACTCGAACTCATGAACCATGAGATCATGCCCTGACCTGAAATCAAGAGTTGGATGCTCAACCAGCTAAGCCACCCAGGCACCCCTGAGCAGTGTATTTTAAAGGCAGAATATACTCCAGAAAGGCAGAATGTACTAACCTGCCTTCTTGTTGCCTCAGAGTAAACTGTTCCCTAAGTGACCTTAAACATCTCCCATTTCTCCTCTCAGCCTGGGGAAAAATGCTCTAGGACAAACAGGTCTGAGAACAGTCTCTTTCTCAGGCAGAGAGAATGAACTGCCCCCAGCTGTGGATTCAGGAGCAGGGTTGGGGGTGAGGGGGGCACCCCATGGACCAGGAGGAAGCCTTGTTGGCATGAGCTGCTCACTTGGTCAGTGGGTCTGTAGGGTCGGGATTGGGATGAGCAGAGAGAGGGGAGCTCCACTCTTTCCATCCCCTTCCTCCTTGGGCTGCTCTCCACTGATTTTATTCTTCCTTTATCCTCTTGGTTTCTTCCAGAAGGTTCAGACACTTGGTCATTGTTTCAAATCCTAATCCTTTACAGTCCTACCAGATGTAAGTCCTAGTTTTGTTCAGTTACATTATTCAGTTCACGTGATGCCCTCCATTGGGACAGATTACACTGTGAATGGGAAAGTTCTAAATACCAGATGCATTTACAAGAGACGAGTCTTCCTCTTTCCCACAGGTGTCACATAAACGAAGTCTGCAGGTTAGCATGTTATTACCCATTTGATTTTATTTATCTTTTTGTTTTTAACAAGAAGTATACTCTTTGGCTTTTCCCTTTATATTGTTTAGTTTCTCTCCTGAGCAATGGCCCACCAGGTTGGGGTAGGGTAACCACCGAGGCACCCATACGTTGCCTAAAGAATCGTGATTACCTAAGCTTACCTGTCTGTGCTGTGTTGTGCTGCTTGAGGGCCAGACTCAAAAGCAAAGTGGTGAATTGTAGAGAATCGTCAGAGGCAGGAAGGGTGGAGATCTAGTCCAACCCCCTCATTTGAAAGGTGAGAGAGCTGAGGTCCAGAGAGGTTATGTGGAGGTCTGCAAATTTCTGTTTTCAGTACCTCCTTTCACATTTTAACAGAGTAAAAGACAGGAAAGACCGCACAACCGAATGTCTTAAACTGAGCATCATCTGAAGAGCTAAGGGGAAGAGAATTCTGGAATTGTGAATTCTTTTGGATATATTGTTAAGGATTTCCAGGGCTATACATCTTGTGCATTATTGAATATAGCTTATGCCTTTATTCTTAACCTCAAGCCATTTTTAGCCAGATGATCTTTAATACTTCGGCAGGGTTAAACCAAATCCTCTCCAAGTTACATGTGTCAGTTCACTGAAAACACATATATGTTAAATAGGTTTCTTTTGTTCTCTTAAAGATACATGATCTCCATAGACTGTTCTCTTCAAGGAGAACTTGAAAAACAGGGTTTGGGGGGAGGGGAAGTAGAGGGAGGAAAGGGGCGGGCAGTAAGGAAGTGGGCAGGCATGGGACTGCTAAGTAGATGAGTCAGTACTTGTGAAAAACGGCACAGTTTTGTGTCCTTGGGCAAGTTCCTGCATTTCTGAACCTTAGTTTCTTGTAAAAGAGGGTAATGGAGCTACATATGCACCTTATGCCACGGTCAGTTTTAATAGTTAATAGTTAAGTCAGTGAAACCGTTGCACAGTCATTAAGTCAACATAAGCATCGGTACTGTTTTTGCAACTTCCTGTGAATCTAGAATTATCTGGAAATAGAAAGCTTACATTGAAAACATGACCACCGAGCTTCTATATGAATGTTCATAGGAGCATTAGTCATAGTAGCCCCGAAGTGGAAACACCCAAATGTCCAACTGCCGAATGAATAAATTAAAGGTATATCCGTATAAAGGAAATTATTTGGTCATAAAAAGGAGTGGGGTACTGATTCATGCCACAACATGGACGAACTTTGAAAACACCATGCTCAGCAAAAGAAGCCAGTCATGAAATAGCAAGTACAAGTATAGTTACATAGGATACAACGCACGTACCACATACAATTACTGCATGATTCCAGTTACAGGGAGTGGCCAGAATAGACAGCGCTATGGAGACAGAAAGTAGATTTGTGGCGGTCAGGGGTGGGGGAGGGGAAATGGAGAGCAAGTGCTGCTGGCTGTGGGTCTGAATTGGGTGGTGGTGATTGTTGCACAGCTTTGTGAATATGCTAACAGCTAGTGAATTTTAGGTAAAAGGATGAATTTTACGACACGTGAATGATATTCCCATTAAAAAAATAAAATGTTTTTGAAAAGACCTGGGGGTGGCAGTGACCTCTCGTTTCCTCTCTAGCCTCTGTGGCACTGTGTTCGGAAGGGACTGTGAAGCCGTGCCTAGAACCAATGGTTTCTCTTTGTTATCTTTTCTGTATGCTGCTGTTGCTGAGTTCTTGGGACCCTGGTTGCTCCCTTTATTCCCCAAAGCACAGCTCACATGAGGGGGCCATGGTTTACACACTTCACCAACGATTGAGGATATTTAAGGAAGACGTATCACAGAAAAGCAATACTTAAAATGTGCGTGTGTTACAAGGCCCTGACCCTTTCTGGCTGGCTGTGCATGTATCTCTCTCTTTAGCACCAGTCTGCCCCCCAGCCCCAGGGCATGCTGCCTTCTCCTTAGTGGGAACACATTCTCCCTCAGCCAGAGCGGCAGAAACCCTGAATCACAAAATCTCAGCTCCCACTTAAATGCGTGAACCAGGGGCCCCTGGGTGGCTCCGTCGGTTGAGCGTCCGACTTCCGCCCAGGTCATGAACTCACGGTGTGTGAGTTCGAGCCCTGCGTCAGGCTCTGTGCTGACAGCTCAGAGCCTGGAGCCTGTTTCAGATTCTGTGTCTCCCTCTCTCTCTGCCCCTCCCCTGCTCATGCTCTGTCTCTCTCTGTCTCAAAAATAAATAAAAACATTAAAAAAAATTTTTTAAATGCGTGAACCAGCTCTCCACCTCCCCCTGTCACCATTGCATTCTGGGAGGCCGCCAGATTCTGTGAAGAGTGTGCGAGGCCAGCACAGGCGGTTACAGAGTAACTCCACATAAATACCTTACTGAGCCGAAGCACCGGTGCTAAATCGGTTGCCTGCTCATTGGACACGGGTTTGTGACAGCTGCCTAGTTGCTCACCCAAGCGGGATCCATTATGTTACATCAGCAGAACGGGGCCAGATTGGCAACCAGCTGGGGCGGGAGCGTGGCTTCAGACAACTTAAAAAGAGGAAAAAGATGGAGACTTCAGTTATTTAAGGAAAAGAGCCCAGGCTCTAGAAAGTTTCTCAATGTCTGCATCACTACTCTGGGCATCCTGCTGTTTTGCAAGGTTTCTTTACATGGTAGCATTTTCAGCCTGGAAGAGAACTTGAGGCCGGGGGTTGGGGGGGGGGGGTTGGTTGGGGCAGTTGTGTTTCTGTGTCAACAGAGTGAGTCACAGGTGGTGAAAAGGCAGGAGCAGCCACAGTCTGTTTCATAACAGCCATTGTTGTCACATGTTGAGTGGAAATACAGAAACCGGGTACATGTGCCAGAGGACGTGGTCTCCTGCAACGTGGAGTAACAACATTTGAGACCTCGGTGATTCCCTTCACAAAAGGGCAGACTAAGTTCCTAGAGGTTAGGTCTCTAGGCCAAGGTCCTGAAGATGCTGAATGGGGGAGCCAGAACCAGCAGTCAGGTCTCTAGCCACAGCCCATTGCTCAGTGTTTCAGGGTCTTCAGACTGCAAGTAACAGTAGCCCAAGAGTGATTTAAACAAAGCAGACCTTTATTGTCTCCCATATCGCCTAGATACGTGGGTTCATGTCTGCAGGCTTGCGGTTCCATCTTGCAGGCTGCGTGTGGCTGCACAGACTGGATGGCACAGCTCCAGGGAGTGTCCGTTCACACATACAGTTACTTGACTCTGGTGCACCTTGTAGGTGGACAGTGTACAACTTGCGCATCCGTATGGAGCCGCTCTGGTTGTGTGACTGAATTAGCGGCTCAGTGATGTCAGGGCAGCTTCTCTGTGGCTCTCTGTGTCTCTCCCTGTTGTAAGATGACTGCTGCTGCTCTAACCGTATGTTGTCACATATCAGCATCTAAGAGGAAAGGAAGGGGTAGATCAAAAGAAAGCCTTCTTTTCAAACTGTGCTCTTGTGGGGGGCGAAATCTTTTCTGGAGCATCTAATAGACTCTCTAATGTCTTTCTGCCCAAGGGTGGGTCACGGGGCCACCTCCAGACCGACCGTTGTCAGGCTTTATGGAAGCAGGGCTCTACCGGCAGGTACACAGGGTAGTGGGTGTGGGAGAATGACCAGTGAGATCTGCAGAGATTGTTAGGCTGAAGATGAGGTGATCTATTTTAATGTGTATGATACTGCTGAAGGGAAGAGTGGATGTCAGAAAGCATTCAGAAGACAGGCCACAGGCCACTTGAAATGGGCAATTCACGTCTACTTTCTCTGTATTCATGGTGTTGATGTTTACCTCTGTAGGGCGTAGGAACTCTCCTGGGTTTTGCCTGACTTGATGAGAAGCATGCCTTTCACCCGGGGGAAGAGTAATTTCTCACGGTAACTGTTTCAGCAGGCTTCCAGATTTTCCATTAACAGGTTCAGGCACTCTGGAGTGATTTTGTTTTCTGGGTGAGCAGTTTGGGGCATGTGCCTTTCCCCACCTGTTCCTGGGGTGGGGAAAAGAAGAACGGATAGCTGCTTTTCCAGACACAGAGTAAGGAAACAGTCACCATCCTTCATGTAACAGCCAAACTGATTCCTAAAGTGCACAGCCTATGAGCCAGGAAGTTTTAGATCGGAGGATACAGGAATATGAACAGTACTATTCTTGCCCTCTAGGGACTCAGAATTCCCTGTAGTTATTTGTGCGTGAAAGTTGTGTTAAATAAATATGGTAAAGTTATATGTACCCAAGGGACCCTGGAAATTACCGTTTTACACCTCAGGGAACAAGGGGATCCAGGAGCCCAGACCAGGTGGAGGGAAGCCAAGGAGATGATGGATCAACTTTTTGGTAATATGTGGTGACTGCTGGGGAGAGAGGGGTGAGTTGTGTGGTTCAGACTGTGTACCTGTACCATGACGTGTTTCCCACAGTCACGGGGGCGTCGTGAATACTAGCTGCAGATAAGCTGCTATTGCTACAGAGTGGTCCTAGGGATGCCCCTAAAACAGTTTCTAGTGTTATACATGATCCTCAGAAAAATATGTGGGTCTTTGCGATATCCAAGGAGGAAATGTGAAATTTCACTGACAAGATTTCCTTTCAGAGGCTTAGGCAAACTTTTTTTTTTTTTTCATGACAAAGGGCCTTCCCTCCTCCCAGCTGCCCCCTCCAAAGCTAACAGAGAAGAACACAGAAAGTGAAATTTCTCAAAATGTGGTGACCATCGAACTGTGACCCGTCTTTAGAATTACAGTTCTCTTGAGTGAGGCAGTGTTTTTAAGATTTCTTTCCATTTTTCCCAAGCCCTTAAACCTCCTGGGACGATGGACAGGAAGAGGCTACAGAATTGTGTACAAGCCATGGCCTTCTCTCTGTAGCTAATCCTGGGGCTCCTGTAGTAGGAGTTCTGCACCTAGCCCTCTCCTCCCTTTTCTCTTGACTGGAAGGCTTGATGGGATCTGTGAGGGGAGGTCCAGGACATGGAGCCTGCGTGGGGACCAGGAATGTGACACATTAGTATGGCAGATGGTTGCTTCTCTTATCACAATGCTCTTTTGGCCACACCACAATCTAGGGCTTGATGACCAACTGCAGTCCAGTCTGATAAACATACCACTGAGCGGAAACTTCTGTGAACACTAAGGTTGAGCCTGTTGGCTTATTGCTGAGCAGTGATTATGGAACTGGTTGTGTCTGGGACGGAGTTGAACTATCTCTTTCTGGGTCAACTTCGGGGATCAGACTTGTGGGTCGGTGGTCCTTCGATGAGGCTCCAGGGTAGGAACTCCAGAGACACGGTGGTGGTGTGCACTCCTGTCTAGCCTGGTATGTTTGATGATGTTAGAGTCAGTCAGCCTGGTGTCAGGCTGGAAATCCCAGGCCAGGCTGGATGCTGTAGCTGCAGGGCCACGTGGGAATAGGGAGGTGGGAGAGGGCTAATCTGGGTGCCATAGTTACCGATAGCTCTCCTCCTTCCTCATATAGGTTACATAGGAACAGAGCTGTTATTTGGGTCCTGTCCGTTCCTAGGCACCCCCTGCCCTATGCCCAGCCTTGCTTAGCAGGTAGATGGAGCCAGCTCCACAGCTTCAGCCTCTGATTTGTATTAAACTGACCCCGAGGTTATGGAAGGAAAAGTCAAACAAGCTGTGCATGTGAGAAGTACCCTCGTCACATAGAGTATTCATAAGATGGATCCGGTGAGGTTGATGACAATACACCCAGAGAGGAAAGGGTTTTGAATGTTTGCCAGTCTTCCCATCTTCTCCGTGCCACCTGGTGGCAGAGCACCGTGGATAAAGTTGCCTTCCTGGAAGTGGGATTAATGTCAAACTTGCAATATAAAAGCATCTAGACACATGTTTCTTTCCTAAGACAAGCATTTAAAAAATGTGCTCTGGAGCACACTTCGATCTGTCCATGATAGGAGTTTTGGGGTTATATCCGCAGTGCTTGTTGGACATGTTTCCCCCTGCCCGCCCCCCCCCCCCCCCCGCCCCGCCACCGTCCCTGGTATCTGTGAAACTGGATTTTCTTGTTTTTGTAGCAAAGCAGACACTGATTTAGACATGACCCTTGAATTTGGGAGCTAAAAGTCCCAAATTAAAATGTGTAAAAGTGTTTTCGAGTATTAAAAACTTACCAAATAGGTGAGCTAAACAAATTCTAAGGAAAGAGGGTCAATTCATATGTATACGAGGGTGTACATTGTCTCTTCTTGGCAGGGCCAATGTTTGGCTCTTTTTAATTATTCCTGTATTCCTGCATTCTCTATGTTTATTTTTTTTTTTAAGTTTATTTAAGTAATCTCTACACCCAGTATGGGGCTTGAACTCCTGACCTTGATATCAAGAGCCATACGCTCCTCTGAGCCAGCGAGGTGCCCCTCTTAAGTTTAAATATTCTACAGTATTTGTGCAATTTTGCTACTCATTAATTTCCTAAGAGCCTTGTGGTCTAGAGTTCATCTGTTTTGCTTTATTTCATGGTTCTTAGAGAAACAGGTTTTTTTCTTTATACTTTCATGTCTTGAGGGTCCTGAAAGGACAGTTGCAACAGGCTTCCCCTCTGTAGTCTTGTCCCCTGAAGGAGAAGGACATGATCCGAGTTGTCATTTCTCCAAGCTTGGTTGGGAGGTGGTGAGAGCCTGGAGATGGGTTTAGGGTTGCTGAGAGCGAATGGCACACAATCCAAAGTCCTAGGCTAGTCCCAGCCAGCAACAGGAAGTCCCACTTCATCATCTACTTTAAAGCTCTCTGCCAGGAACACAGTGAACTTAGAGTTTATATTGGTTAAGCTCCAAGGAGCAGTACATGTTTGGGGAATTGAAGTGCTCATGGGCGGGTCCAAGGAAGCTACCCCTTACCCACCAGATTGCCAACTGTCTCCACACTGATGAGACGCAGCAGTGACCCAGAGCTAAGAACTCAGGGGAGTGGGCAACGCTGGTGAAAAAAGGACGGCTGTGTAACGTAAGCACACTTGTGTCAACATTAACATGCAGCATCGCAGGCCAAGTGGTGTTTTTGTTGTCCAAGGGTCTGGATGCAAATCCCGATTCTGCCTCTTGGGAGTATGACTTTGAGATGTAACCAACACTTCTCTGAAGTCCTTTCTTCATTTGTAAAATGGGAGTATCCGGCTTACCTGTCTGAGCAGGTGGTTATGAGATTCAAGCAAGGGACCGTGCATGGACTCATAAGCAGCTTTAGTTTCTAGCGATCATGTACTTCCTATGAAATGTTATTTATTGAATCCTGTATCTTTCTAATATATCCCTAGACCTGTAAGTCACAATCGGTTCTTTTTCTACTTGGGCAACAAATGAAATTTGGTTCTGGAAAGTATGGAACGAGTGCTTGGAATCACCCACTTATACGAAAGATGTCTCAACCTCTCACTTGTCTGTTTGCCCAGCAGTGTGCCATGTAAAAAGTGCGTGGTGGTTGGTAATGGAGGAGTTTTGAAGAATAAGACGTTAGGAGAAAAAATTGACTCCTATGATGTAATAATAAGGTAAATATATTTCCTGTTTGCTAACCTGGAATTGTTTAAAAAAAAAAAAAAACATGGTTTCCTATTTTGGTATGACTGTGTTTTAAAAGGAAGAAGAGTTGCTTAGATAAGTTTATTATGTAACTGGTCTCTCAGTTGTTGGCTAGAGTACGCCTAGATTTCAGGTCGTTGATTCAACAAATATTTATGAAGCTTCCTTAATATGCCAGGCACAGTTTTCACCACAGGGGATACAACAGTGAATGAGAGCAATGTTCTTGCTCCCTGTGGAACTTATATTCTAATGAAGGGAAGAAAACAATAATTAAATAAATAAGGGAGCGCGGTAATACATGCCATACAAACAATTAAAACATACGTGACAGGCAATGATTGAATGGCTGCTTTAGAATGGATGACCATCTTGAGGAGAAGACCTCTAAGATGGACCCAAGTGAGTCTGTAGTACCAACTGTATCAGAGCAATCCAGGCAAATAGAACGTTTAGCGCAGGTCCCGGGGGAGGATATGATCCTGGGTTTGAGAGGAGCCCCAAGAAAATCAGCAAGGTAGGAGGGCAGCAGGCCTGGGGAGAGTGGTATAACCAGAGGCTGAAGGAGCAGGCTGTGTAGGACTGTGTAAACTGACACTAGAACTTGGATTTTACTTTAAGGACAACAGGAAACTTTTGCAGATTTTTAAAAATGTTTATTTATTTTTGGGGCGCCTGGGTGGCAGTCGGTTAAGCGTCCGACTTCAGCCAGGTCACGATCTCGCGGTCCGTGAGTTCGAGCCCCGCGTCGGGCTCTGGGCTGATGGCTCAGAGCCTGGAGCCTGCTTCCGATTCTGTGTCTCCCTCTCTGTCTGCCCCTCCCCCGTTCATGCTCTGTCTCTCTCTCTCTCAAAAATAAATAAACGTTAAAAAAAAAATTAAAAAAAAAATAAATAAAAAATGTTTATTTATTTTTGAGAGAGACAGAGTGTGAGTGGGGAAGGGGCGGAGAGAGAGAGGGAGACAGAGGATCCGAAGCAGGCTCCAGGCTCTGAGCTGTCAGCACAGAGCCCGAGTGGGGCTTGGACTCATGAACTGCGAGATCATGACCTGAGCTGAAGTCAGACGCTTAACCGACTGAGCCACCCAGGTGCCCCCTAAAGATTTTAAAGCAAGACAGCAATTCCATCTGATTATGCCTTTAAAATACCCTGGCTGTGACGTGGACAATGGAATATGAGGGACAAGGGTAGAAATGAAGAGGCCAGTTAGGTGGCTATATTCAGGCAGATAATGGTGGCTTGGAACAGGATTGCCATGACAGAGAAAGGAGGTAAGTATAGACTGAGACATATTTTAGAGGTAGAGTTATCAGGATTTGTTGATGTGTTAGATGTGAAGAGAGATGGGAATAAAGGAACCAGATACCTCCTTCTAGGTTTTCAGCTGAAGAGATTGAGTTGGGGGAAGACTAGAGTGGGAACATGTTTAGATCTGGAGAGGGAAGATTTCTGTGTGAACATGTTAGGTTTGAGATGCTTGTAAGATTTGCAGTGGTAAGTCAAGTAGGCCGTTGGTTAAACGGTTAAAGCTTCATTGGTAAACAGCTTGTAAGCTGTATTTAAACCATGGATTGGGCAAGATTCCCCAGGGAAAAACAGAGAGAGAAGAGGTTCCCAGGACAGAGTCTTGAGGTACCCTACACTTAGACGTTGAGTAAAGAAAAAAAAAAAAAACAAAAAACGAGTTGAAAGAGGATCTACCAGTAAGTTAGGAAGTGTTTTAAAACAGAGGAGGTCAACTATGTCCAGTGTTGGTGAGAGGTCATGCAAGATAAGGACAGCGAGTTCACCATTGGACATGCAACTCGACGCTTACTCATACTCTTGACAAAAGCAGACTTGGAGATATGATATGGGGAGTGGCCCTACCCAGGTGGTTTAGGAGAGAGTGACAGGCAAGAAAGTGAAGAAACAAGCATAGGCAATTCTCTTGAGAAGTTTTGCTGTGGTGTTGAGTTATGAGATGGTAGCTGGAGATGCTTATGGACTCAAAGGAGGCTCTTTTGTTCCTGTTTAAAGATAGGAGATTCTAGAACATATTGGTAAACTGACAGAAATGAACAAAGAGATTGCTGTGGTAGAGAGAGGGGATGGCTGCAGAGTTCAAGTGTGGTTGGTCCTCTATAATGGAAAGGAAAACTGGGATTGTGGTTATGACTACCAAGAGTCCCACCGATGGAGGGGTGGGAGAATGAGGACATTTCCGTCTCTTACTTTCTCATTGAAAGATTAAAGTAAGGTCATCATCTGGGTGATGTGTTATGTGCCTTGGGAATGACTATGAATAGTCTTTTGAAGAGTGGGAAGGTTTCACGCTGGGGCAGTGCAGTAGGCTGACCTGGCAGTGCTTGGGGGTTTTGCTGGGTTACAAGCTGCCAAGAGTTTGTGCATTGTGAGGTCACTTTATTTTGTGTTCACTCTCCATTTTGAGGAAGCTGTGAAAGTTTGTCCACACAACAATTTTAAAACAATTTTTTTAACCTATAATTGTTTAAACATTTGATCATCCAGAACCACAGCAAACCCTTGTGGGAGAATGCCACGGGCACAGCATTTATGAAAGTCATTTAAGTGTTATTAAGACCGTCTCATATTACATTGAGTCCAGGGCAAAGGGCAAAACAGTATTTATCCTCTAGGGGACACTGTTTTGGAAACAAAGCATCCCTTTTAATAGCATGCCTTCCTAGTGTATGCATAAATAGCGCATGTCTAACTTTGGCATTGAGCAGGCACAAGCCCAACAGTAGATCCTCTGTGGTTCTTTAGTTCCCTCTAGCAGTGACATTTATTTGCTTGTGCTTGTGCCTGGGTAGAATACAGAAATTTTATATTATTACTTTATTATGGAGTGCAACAATTTTGATGGGTCCTCACATCACCTTCAGTGTGATCCTTACCTGTCAGCCCGTGTGCTCCATGACTGTAACGTGGGGCAAGTAACTTTGGACTTCAGGGCCCTCACCCAAGGGGTTTTGTTCTGAACGTCCTCCAAGGTCTCTCTTAACTCTAGTTTTCTGTGGTTCTCTGTTCTCATTTGGTTTTATTTAGTCTTTGGTTTTTCTGGAGGTCGGACTGAATTAGTTGTGGCCCCACAATTAATTTTCAACATTTCTGCCTTTGATCCAGCCAGCTGTCTCATGAAAGGGAATGATTTCCTTGGCTGTTATGCCTTAAAAATCAAGCAGTCGCCTTGTAGCTTTTAGCACCAGACCCATGGTTTCTGGTGTGTCCTGCTCTGTAAGCTCTGAAACTGGGATGGAATTGGCTCCTACTGAACTTGGTCTACATTATTTTGTGTGTTTTACTACCCACAGAATGAATAATGGTCCTGTTTTAGGACATGAAGAGGAAGTTGGGAGAAGGACAACCTTCCGACTTTTTTATCCAGAATCTGTTTTTTCAGATCCCAATCACAATGATCCTAACACTACGGCGATTCTCACTGCTTTTAAGCCGCTTGATTTAAAGTGGCTGTGGGAATTGTTGACAGGTGGCAAAATAGTAAGTTGGCAAAATTGATCTGCCTTCTGATTACCTTCAGTTTTTTTTTTCCCATTAAAAAAGAAAAAGACAACCGCAATGTTCTATTTTCTGGGTTCTTATTTTATTTCAGAACACTAATGGTTTTTGGAAGAAACCAGCCTTGAACTTAATCTACAGACCTTATCAAATCAGAATATTAGATCCTTTCATTATCAGAATGGCAGCTTATGAACTGCTTCACTTCCCAAAAGTGTTTCCCAAAAATCAGGTACGTATTTTTCCTGGCACAGTTTCAAACTACAGATCTGCCTGGGGTAGGGTGGAGGGTTCCGACGGTTTTCAGAAAGGATGAGAGCCAGGACTCACAAGGTGGCTTCTGAAGGCCACGTCTGAGGTAGTGAACTTCGATATCTGGCTATTATCTTTATGTTCTTCGGACTGCAAGGAAAGAGTGTCAAGGGGAATGCTGTTTTGTTTTGTTTTTTTCCTGCCCTTGCAGAGCCCTTCCGGTGTCTCCTTCTGTATGCCTGAATGGCTCATTTCTCATAACCTTGTCTTCAATATTCTGCAGTGAGGAGAGTCTGATGGGGTCGGGGGCTGATGGGCCAGCCGTGCTCAGAGTAGCAGGAAGGGATTCAGAACAAGTGTGTGGCTTTTCAGGCTAAAAAGAACTGTCTGAGGCACTCTGATAAAAATAGCACCGGTAAATCAGAGGAAAGGCAAAGGAAGGACAAGGTAGTTCAGAAATATTTCTGCGGTCACAGAGGAGACACTGGTCCTGAAATTGGAGGAAAGGTGGTTGAAACGCCAAACTCTTTAATTAAGTAAAGGGAGTCTCACCGATTGTGACTCTTGTAGTTCTTCAGTTATGTTCCCTAGAAAACAATACTCTCCAGACACATACAGTGGCAGAGACCAGTTTTCATCAGAAGCTTGAGCAAGTGTGTAACATAATATCTCAGCTGAAATGAGGTTTTTCTTTTTGGTAATCAGGGGAAATCCAAAGAAATAAACACGCATCATGTTATCTTTTCTTTAGTATGCTAAAAAAAAAATCTCAAGTTTAGAATTGTTAGATTCTCATGCTTAAAATGAAACCACTTACAAAGGAATATATATCAAATATATCTACTTATATTTATATTCTAATATATATGTTATAATATATAAAGGAAATCATCCTTCTCTTCCCTCTATAACTCACTATCCTTTTTTTTTTTGCCTTTTATATCTTTCTAGACTATTTTCTATGCATTTACACTTTTTGTTCAATTATTTTCTGCCATTTCCCCCCTCCATTTAATGAACTATTTCCTTATTTATAGACATTTCCATTTGCATCCAGCTTTCTTCCTCTATATACTATGGAGGAACGCATGTGATTCTAGGTATTTTCAGGCCATGTGTGTGATTTCTGTAGGATAGACTCCTACAAGTGGGATTCCCAAGTCAAAAAGCATAAAGATTTTAAATTTAAGCCTTATTTCTTGGTAATTTTTGAAGGGACAGCTTCTTAATAATTTCTTAATTTTGAGGGGAAAAGACCGCTTCTGAATGTACGTTTTGTGACTTCTTAGCTCTAATTTTCCTAAGTGAAGTAAGATCAGATACAACTTTTGTTTTCTGTTTTAGGTAGTGTCTCCAAAAGCATAGGATGACCCTTATCTTAATTAGGTCTCCAAAACTAGTTGTAACTAGATTAAAGTTCCAGTAGAACATGGTGTGCCAGAAGCCAAATGAGGACGAAACGCTATTTCAGAGAGGTTATGTGGGATGCTGTCCAGAGGTTGAGCACAAATGATAAACATTGGTTCTGGAAACATGGAAGTCCTATTGGTAATACAGACAAGAATAAAAGAGGGAGAAAGCCTGCTTGACTTAGGTTAAACAGAACATGGGACATGAGCAAGTGGAGGTGAATCTTTAATAGAGTTTTGCTAGAAAAGAGAGCAGAGGAATGGTTGAAAGACGTCGGATCAAGGAAGGTTTTGTGGTTTTTCAAAGACAGATGGCCATGATTATATGCTGAAGGGAATGATTCAACAGAAGAAAATAATGAGAAAGTGGGTAATGGTAGAAGCAGGCTTGTTGAGAGAGACGAGATTGGATGAAAGAGTGCACTACTGGCGAGGTTGGCCATAGGTGGGAACAGACATCATGTGCACCTAAGAGGAGTGAGCGCTGAAAATACAGATGAAGATTGGGAATTGGGAAGATGGTGTAGTTCTTCTCTGTTTCTGTTAGTAAAACAAGGATTCAGTTACCAGTTTAAAGTAGAAAGGAGCCTGGGGCTGTTGGATTTAAAGGTATAAAAGTGTCACCTTGGAGAGTAGGAGTGGAAATTTACTTGGGAAATACTGAACGGCCACTTGAGGCTTTGGCCATAAACGTAAAGTGTGCCCAGGCACATACGTTGTTTTCTCTTAGCTTGTTCTGCTGCTTGGGTGTGGGTGGAGCTGGGGCTAAGATTCTGTCAGGTGATCTTCTATTTCTGTGGGTGACAGGTACGGAAAATGGAAGGTCTCCATAAGGGAATGGTGATAATCACGGCTGAAGGTACTCTAAGATATGAAGAAAGGAAGTAGAGGACATGAAGGGGAGGGACAGAAGGGGGAGAAAGTGATGGGATCAATGAGGTTGGAGGCTTTTAACCTCCAAAAACCTCCAAAAACTCAGGCTTTTAACCCAGTCACTAATTTCCTTTTCTAACAGATGGTGAAGAGTTGTGGTGGTCACAGTAGGGCAGAGGGTAAAGAAAAGCGTATTTTAAAGGCAGTTAGGCTTTCAGACAGGCTTGCCTCTGTGAGTTTATTTGCTATTACTGTGCTTCTTGGATTTCTTCTCCTCCTCAAAATCATAATATGTAATTTCCATGGAATCTGTAAGTAATACTTAATCAAAAGAAAATCTCTTTAGATTGCTGTGTTAAAAAGTTTAAGATGTATTTTGTTTTTGCCTTTGAAGGCCATCCTGGTGAGAATCAAAACTTTGAAGATCTTACTGTCAAACATGTGACTGCATTTTCAGGATATAGGTGTATATGATGGGGACGCTTGGTTTTTGTTTTTAAATTGATAATGATCCAGTTGAGACTGTGACATTACTACGCATATATCTGGAATTTTTATTTTCTAATCAGAGTCTTAACTATTTGTCATTGAAGTTACTTAGTCTTTCCCTACAGCTAAATTACTAGGATTATAAAATAGATGTAGTTTAAGGCTTCTGTGAATTCTTTCACCATGATCATCCATTAGCAAATTAACCTGTCCTTACATTTCATAAATGGGTTCAAAATTCACAGGCTATGCTTTTTCCACAGGAAGCCAAATTCAGCATGTTTTATAAAATACGGCGGCAGTGGCATCCTTTTCCTTGAGCCTCATGGTGTTTCTTCATTTGATAGTTGTCCTCTGGGCTAATATTGCAGTTAAGTTTTATTTGAAAGGTTTTCTAAGATTCCAGTCACACTTTCTATGCTTTTTCAGAGTTAGGATATTAACTGGGGGTTGGGTCTTAGACATGAAGAGGGTTTAACCTAAGTATTTCTCACCTGATTACATGTTCAGAAGTCCTGGTTTCATAGGATGAGGTCACCTAAATATGCTTTGGAAACAAGTATCTTGTTTGGGTTCTAAAAAAACTTTAATTTCCTTTTCCAGAAACCCAAGCACCCAACAACAGGAATTATTGCCATCACATTGGCTTTTCACATATGTCATGAAGTTCACCTTGCTGGATTTAAATATAACTTTTCTGACCTCAAGAGTCCTTTGCACTATTACGGGAATGCCACCATGTCTTTGATGAGTAAGGTAATACATACCTACTTGGGTGTAATCTTTGATCCTTAGAGTTGGAAAGCCCACATTTTCTCCTTTGTCATTTTTAGTGAGGGAACAGGCTTTGAGAGTTTGAGAGCTGCTTAACCCTACCAAGAGCTCCCAAGTGCTGAAACTGGGACTTGGATCCGGGGTTGTTAGTACCACCCTTGTTCCAATTTGTGGGCCCGGGACCCTTGGGAATATGACACAGTTATTCTCAAGTATCATCAAACCCATATAGGCACCCAGCCTTATCTTAGATGATGTTTGCACTATTTATATACACATACGGGCAACTTGCTATTTGTAGTATCTCAAATTCACTTAGCATTGCCATGGAACAGAGACACTCATCCACGTAAGAGGATCGAGCACTGAAAACAAGGGTAAAGATGCAGGTGCATTTGGAGTTGGGAAGATGATCTAGCTTTTCGTTGTGCTTTTCTGTGTGTGTGTGTGTGTGTGTGTGTGTGTGTGTGTGTTTAGTTATGTAGACGAGGTCTGTAACATTTTAGCTCCCTGAAAGAATATTCATGGTCAAAAAGGTTGCAAACCTTTATAGATCATGCTTTTCTTGAATTAGAGATCAGTGATGGTAGATAGTACCTTTAAGAATTTTTATTATTATTTTGGAGAGAGAAAGAAAATCCTAAGCCAGTTTCATGCTCAGCATGTGGTCTGACACGGGGCCCAACCCACAACCATGGGATTGTGACCTAAACTGAAATCAAGAGTCAGATACTCAACCAACGGAGCCATCCAGACACCCCAAGATCTGTAAGCCTTTTTAACAGAATGGGAAGGAGTTGTCTAAGTGACGTTAGTGGCATATCACTAGTGTTAGGATTAAAATGTTATCTGTACATTTTTAATATGGAAGTATGAATGGGTCACTGTAATGGATATGGATCTATCCTATGTAATCAGTGCCCTTACATCATCATCCCCAAATACTACAGAAGCTGGAGAACTGGTATTACCTCACCTCCCACCCCTTGTGAGACAAATGCTTAAGTAGTTCAAGAGTTAGGTACCTGGGGCAGACTTTAGGATGCATTTCTCCTTAGTCTTAAATAACATCGTAACAACTTTGTGAGGAAAATTAGGATATCCATCAAGAGTATGGAACTCTTTTTATCTCTAGGCTGATGTCTCTTAGGAGTTTCAGGTGCTTTTATTAAAATGATCAACCCACTTTGACTTAAAATTTTGGTCTCTAGTCTTACGTCCCTTTTAGGAGGACAGGAAATGATACGTGGGGGGGGGGCTTTACGTGATGGTTTAAGTGGAAAAGAGTGGGCTGTAGGGAAGCCTGTAGCAAAAGAATGAGCAAAGAATAAGGTAACTGAAAAGTCTACCTGTATACTTGCTACTTGAGTTTTTCATTCAGAAACTTTTTAGATACTGTGCATTCCACTGCTGCTGTTAATATTTTTTGACTGGGGTGGTGACTTTATTATACTTTCCCTCTTTAGAATGCATATCACAATGTGACAGCGGAGCAGCTCTTTTTGAAGGACATTATAGAAAAAAACTTTGTAATCAACTTGACTGAAGATTGACCCTACAGACTCAGAAGACGATGCTAACAGTATTAGTTTTATTTTTATACTGCAATTTTTAGTTTATTTTTAAATATGTTGGATGCACTTGTCAAGAAATTGTGTACATAAAAGTCTGTTGTCGCCTGGTGAGTCATAACCACCAGCTTAATTTCTGTGAATATATTTAATTTATAAAAACCAGGATATGTTTAGTTATCAGGGAAATAAGTTTTGAATGCATTGTTTTTAAAACAACCTAGTTTTCTGAAGTGTTTTTAAACATCTTTTTATAGTTACTTCATGTTAGACTTTTGAAGGGATGTGACTTCTTAGTAGGGGATTTAGTTTACCACAACAAATTTTGAACACATTTTAAGAGGTGTACTCGTCTACTGTAAATTGGTGGGGAATGGAGATGTGGTTGTGCCTTGATATGGCAAAATGGAACCATTTTAGGCATGTATCTAAATGGTTGATTAGTTCCTTTTTGTTGTCCCCGAGGAGACCGATTTTAATCTTAAAAGCAGCCCTGAACACAACGGTGGGTTATGGTCAAGGAAATCTAAGACCATACTGGTTTCATTAAGCTTTTAACTAAACCAGGATTATTAATGAGTAATTTCATAGAAGGAAGGTGGTGTTTTTGTTTTTAAGGTGAAGGAAATAGGCTGAACATGAAATTCTGGTTAAGTAAATAGCCTAAGAATACAATTACTAAAGTCTGGTGACTGCATTATTTTTAAGTTTATACAAAGAAGCTCCAGGAGACCATTGTTAAACATCATTTTCTGCCTTGTTTAATATATTAAAATTTGAAAGTTTACTATTTGAATTAAATTAGGAAAAATGAAGATGACACAGTAAGTTAAACCCTTAAGAAGATTCAAGCTGTTTTTGGATTTAAATGGTATTTTCATGAAAAAATCTCAACTGTCCACGATTAAATCACATCTTCAAAGGAAAGGCTTATCTGGATACCTAGGGTGCATCAGAAGAATCCCACTGGATGCAAACAAGTCAAAAACCAGTCCAGCGGAGGTGGTGAGCTAGTCTCCCTTCTCGTTTTGGGGAGGGAAGGGTATGGGGGTGAGGGGAAAAAGAAGTTACAGGAGGGCTGGGATTAAAAGTTCTCAGAGGGGAAAGAGTTGAAAGAACTGCTGTCTTGAACAAGAATTACCACTGGGAGACGATGGAGACCACCCTGTCTCTCTGGAGTCTGTCAAGGGTGAACTGTTAGAGGGGACGCAGGAGTAAATACTTGAGTATAAGGGGGAGGACACTCTGAGGTGGAAAAGACGGGTATTAGTGTGACCTGACCCTCATACCACACAGCTGTAGTTTGCAACCTAATTTAGGCTTCAAAAAAGGATGGTGCTGGCTCTAGTGACAGTAAAAAACCACCGGTAGCATTTTCAAATGTTACTGTACGGACTAAAATAATGGCAGTACAGTCTGATGCTAAAATTGAGGGATCTGGCATTTTGTGTAGTATGGGAAAAGGCTACAAACCGAAAGGAAGAAAATTCTCAGCAAGACACATATATATACAATTTATTAAAAACACAAGAACACATTAAAATTTCACTATTTATACAATCTAAATCCTAGCAACATATACAAATACTGAGTGACTACAGTACATGCCGAGGTAAGAAAAGTACATTCTGGGAGAATCACTGACAA
This sequence comes from Felis catus, assembly GCF_018350175.1. Taxonomy (NCBI): domain Eukaryota; kingdom Metazoa; phylum Chordata; class Mammalia; order Carnivora; family Felidae; genus Felis; species Felis catus. The sequence goes on from NC_058376.1 coordinate 46,678,345, forward strand.
ACCATTTTTATTTTCCAATATGTATTTCAGTATTCTGTTTGGTTTCTACCTTTCCCAGTGCAAAAAAAAAAAAAAAAGTCACAAATTGGAGCAAATAATTGGTGCCACAGTTGAAAGTATTTTAATAACCATCCAACTCTTAATTTTGCAGTTTAGGGACTTCAAGTTCAGAACAGAAAGGCAGAACTAATAGGCAATTTTTTAAAGGTAGAGCTTAATTGATTTCTCTTAAAAGAGTGTGACAAGTTTTTGGCCCACAATGCGTCTTATCGTCTGACATGGCATTTCCATAGCCCTTTCACTCTCCAGGTGACCAGGTGGAGCCAAGGCAAGGAAGTTCCAAGCTTTCTCACTTTCCAAAGAATTATGGCCACATTCATGCTTAGATGAGTGCATTTTCTGCTGGGGCATCGGAGGGCAAGAGTATACATGACACCGTAATTCCAACTGCTGTATAAATTCTCTACACAAACCACTTCATCAGCGGATAAACCCATTCAATGCAAAGTGCAAATAGTGAAACATGAATTTAAATAACTGAACTAGACCCCGCATATACAAGAGGATCTATTTAGTGTTACAGCTTTTAATACAATACAAATCAGCATTCACAATATCTTGAACAGTGCTGGTTCCGAAGACCACGTGTCAGAAGTCAGTGTGATTTTAGGAAACCTGGAAGGGCCACACGTGCTGTACCATTGTCTGACGATTGTGCTAACAGGAAAAAAATTCATCCAAAAAAACAGAGTGACTTACGTGTCTTTTTTAAATGTTTCAAGCAAAGAATAAAAATTCAAGGGAATTTTGAAAAAACAAAAAAAAGGTTACTTTCACATTTTCAGTTGTTACTTGATTGTCTCCAAAGCTGTAGAGATAGGTATCAGACATAGAAATGGGGTTACAAAACCCAAAAGAAAAACTCTAATGTGAAAACAAACGAACTCAAAGTACAATATCAGAACTCTTTGAGTCAGGCTCAGCTCTTCATTTGGAAAGTAAAATATATTTATAAAAGCAGTAAAAACTTTTGTAAAAATCACTGGTAGTTCAAGCACAGCACAGTGGCAAAAAAAAAACATGCATCATTTAAGAAAACATTTGCCTCTCAAAAGTTCTGTGGGAAAATCCCGTACACAACATTAAATAAAAAGAACAAGCATCTTTGGGAAGATGAAACAGTTTCTCTTAAAGCTTCTAGAACAGGCCTATGATTGGGTGAATAAAAAATAAATTGGTTTACTCTCCCCCCCCCCCCGAAAGGGGATAACTGCAGTAATACATGTGCTTTACACATTTGTGTCTTAATAAAAAGTTCAACATCTGTGCTTTTTGTTTCAAAATATTTGAAACAATATGAACTGGTTTTTTTCAATGAATGAAATCATGCAAAGTTGTCTGGAAAAGCAAAAGCAAATGACACCAACAGAAATCATAAGACCAGAGAGGCTGCAGCGTAGTTGGATTTTTGAAGCAATGCTTTAGAATACTCATCTACCTCAGGAAGCAAGCAGAATGAACACGGTCCTCAACTCTAGCAAATTCTGGAAACAATCTGGTGGCACGAGCCAAAAGAAAGGTCTAGATCCTGATGGGAAATTACATGTCAAGATTAAGTCTACACACTGGGATTTATAGAAGCCTAGATGCCAAATTAGGTTTCAACCTGAGGGCCAGCTTCTCTTGCCAAAGACTTTGAAAGGTTCTTACACTAGAGGCTGGTAAATTACAGATGCTTTTCATTTCACCCATCTAAAACTACTCCTGGGCAAATGGTGACAAAGAAATTGCCTGGAAATTTCACAAACAAGCTGTAATATTTGCTGGCTCGCATGCCAGAGCCTGTGTTCTCTAGGTATGCTGGAAAGGACTGTTCACACCTTCCCCCATACAGATGAGGGCACAGTCACACACAGCTGAGGAATCCATGTGGGCTTTATATTTCTTTCAGTATTTTACTGTGGATCATTAAAAATACTGACCCCAAATACCTTTGGATTCAAAGGAAAATCCCTGTATATTAAATCAAAGAGGGCAATTTTTTTTTTTTTTAAGTTAAATCCTTGCTGAGAAAGGATTTTTGCCTTTCAGTGTGGTAAATAAATATAAGGGGGTCACGTTTACGGTGTTCACTTAGATGCTCTTAAGTTTTCACAACTCGCCCTTTGCAGATAAATTTGGAGGGAGGGAGAGAATCTGTTATAGCTGTGTAAAATTAGAGGATTCATGAGGTTGATGAAACAAGCATCACTCGCTAAAATAACTCAAACATTTTAAAACACGAGAATAGGGCTGGCCCCAGACAGAGCAAGCAGGGCTGAAACCAGCTCACGTACCATGAAATGTTAAAGCTCTTGAGGTGTCAGAAGGTGAAGAATCAATCACCTTGCCCATTACAAGTCAGTTTCCCACCTATAGATCCTCCAAAGGAAAGAGGAGTGTACGACTACCATCAAAACAATGATTATATCACTAATTTTTGGAAAAAAAAAAACACAAAAAACCGTAAGGTATATAGAAATAGAACAGAAAGAAATCCTGATAGTACCCACCTTTCACAAAGCAAAATTTCAAGCCATTAGACATTTCAAGAACAGTACCGTGCGTTATTGCCAGTCCGGCTTACACAGCCATCTCTTGAGTTCATCAATGTACCTGCAGCATTGGTAATAAATACTCTCAGTGATTCTTAAATTTCTTTGAAGTGCATAGTAGGGAGCTTTTTCTGTATTAAAAATAGTGTTTTACAGTAGTAACAAAGAGGATGTTTGAAATTTAACAGGCAAGCAGTAACTGCCACAATAACACTTGTAAAGCAAGATGGCAAGATTAGTAGTTCCCTGTACCTCGGTCATCACATTTTCCCAACCACATCTGTGACAGATACGTAATACATTCTATATATTACTACCACTAACACACAAAAAAGGCCATGTGCTTTAAAACGATGCTTTATGAAAAGCAGCATCACCTTCAAAGAATTTCTTTAAAAACATCACATTCACCATCCCTCCCGGCTCCTGATCCCTCCTGGGTGCTCTGTGGCACCTGGTACACCAGTTCGTCTGGGGCACTTGGACCTGGCTTCCCACCTTTTGGGGTGTCATACTGGGCGCGGGCGGAGGAGCAGCTGTCAGTCCTGGAGAGGAGAGTGTTATATGCTCCTACTACTGGGGGAGCTTGGTTCCCTGCAGCTTTGAAAGTAGACGTCGAGGTCAGCCCAACTGAAGCCGTGGGGTGTCCAGACATATCCATGATGATGGGGGTTGCATATTCGGGCCCAGTAATTGGCAGTGGTTCAGCGTAGGCGTGGTAAACTTCTTGCACCGGGGAGTTGTAAGGATCTAAGTCAGCATAACTCGCTTCTTTTCCTTCTTCTGGTTTAAAGGTAGATCTCTGATGAAGGGTGCCAACAATTCCTCCCACCAGTGGCTGTGCATACTCTGGGGTATCACAGAACAAACCAGAGAAAAGTCACCTCATTCATACAGGGATCGTTCAATTTAGGGGGGCAGCAGTAGTCTTACACCAAAAACAAACACTTCTTTAGGGCACTTTCTTCATTATCAACACGGACCTATGGATTTCTCTACAAGAACTTCAAAAATTAAAATTAAACACGTTATGTTTCAAAAGAAGTTAACATGCCACAGAGCTTCAATCATGAAATTTTACCAAACTGTATATGCTCTTCAGGTTTATAGACAGTATTTCACTGGTGGAAAAAAAAAAAACAAACCCACTCCATTATTAGAGTAATATTTTCAAATATGACACTGTTTAAAATACGGGGTGCCTGGGTGGCTCAGGTGGTTAAGCATCTGACTTTGGCTCAGGTCATGATCTCAGGTTTATGAGTTCCAGCCCCAGATCGGGCTCTCTGCTGTCAGTGTGTGCACAGCCTGCTTCAGATCCTGTCTCCCTCTATTTGCCCCTCCCTTGCTGGCTTGCTCTCTCTCTCAAAAATAAATACAAAAAACTTTTTTAAAAAGAAAAATAAATGAATATGTTAACAGAATAAATACTGTAAGGCTCGCTATGTCCTTCCTGCTCTTAATACTCAAATAAAACTCCAGGTAAACAGGTAACATGCCCAGAGCTTGTAGAAACGGATGCTCACAGCTAAGGCACAGAAATGATTCTCTCAAGGTCACCTTTTTAAAAAGCAGTTCTAGGGGCTCCTGGCTGACTGAGCGGGTTAGGCGTCCAACTTTGGCTAGGTCATGATCTTGTGGGGTGTTTGTGAGTTCGAGCCCTGTTGGGCTCTGGGCGGAGAGCTTCGAGCCTGGAGCCGGCTTCGGATCCTGTCTCTCTTTCTCTCTGCCCCTCCCTGCCTCATGCTCTTCCTCTCTTTCTCAAAAATAAATATTAAAAAAAAAAAAATTAAAAAGTAGTTCTACCTCAAGAAAAGAGCTCATCTCTTACATATGAGAAAGATAAAAGATACTATAAATCCCAAAGCACTTTCCAGCTAAGCAGAGCAGCGTCTTCCCTGACTCTGTGGCGAAGGCTGCAAGCAGTTACCTGCAGAGTCTGTCTGCAGCACTGTGGTGACTTCTCTTGGACTCAAGTGATTAACTTCGCTGCTGCTGTAGCGAACTGGGGTTTCTTCATGTTCCACTGATTTGGCAGGGAGAAACTGCTTCATTCCTTTCCACCAACCTTCATTGTGATTGTAAGCAATAAAGACCATTAAATAAAAACCTACCTCTGAAAGGATGATACTGTTTACGGAAGAAATCCTGTTGCATTTAAGCCATTTTTGTAGCACATCTACACAAACTAGCTTCTATGTTCAATCTTTTTGTTGTTGTGGTCGTGGTAAAATACGTATTACATAAAATTTACCATCTTAACCATTTTTAAGTGTGGGTCAGTTGGTTTTAAATACATTCACACTCTTGTGCAACTATCACCACCATCTATCTCTATCATAACTTTAAATCTTGTAAAAACTACAACTGTATCTCCATGAAACAGTAACTCCCCATTCCCATTCTCCATCCCCCCTGGTCCCTGGCAACCACCATTCTATTTTCTGTCTCTATGATTTTGACTCCTTTAACTACTTCATCTAAGTGGAATCATACAGTATTTGTCTTTTTGTATCTGGCTTATTTCACGTAGCATAATGCCCTCAAGAGCCACCCATCTTCTAGCATATTGCAGAAAATCATTTTTAAGGAGAAATAATATTCCACTGCTTGTATACACATTTCCCTTTTCCACTCATCAACTGATGGGACACTTGGGTTGCTTCCATGTTTTAACTGTTGTGAATAACTCTGCTATAAAAACAGATGTACAATCAGGTCTTTGAGACCCTGCCTCTAATTCTTTAATTCCGGCATACCTGGAAGTGGAGCTGCTGGGTCATATTGTTAATTATTTTTCATTTTATGAGGAATTGCCATAGTGTTTTCCACAGTGCCCGAACCATTTTATATTTCCAACCACAGTGCACCGGTTTCAGTTTTTTGACAGGAGACATCCTAATGGGTGTGAGATGTAATCTCATAGTTTTCATTTGGTTTTCCCTAAAGATTAGCAATGTTGAGCATCTTTTCATGTGCTTATTGGCCATCTATATATATTCTTTGGAGAGATGTCTATTCAAGTCATTTGCCTATTTTTGAATTTTGTTGTTGGTGTTGAGTTTTAGAAGTTCTCTATTCTGGATATTAATCCTTTAGCAGATACATGGTTTGCAAATATTTTCTCCCATTCTGCATGTTGCCTTTTTACTCCACGGATAGTATATTTTGATGCACAAAATTTTTAAATTTCCACGAAGTCCAATCTATTTCTTCTTTTGTTATTTGTGCATTGGTGACATGGCTAAGAAGTCATACCAAGTCCACTGTCATCAAGTTTTTGTCCTGTGTTTTTTTCTATCAATTTTATTGTTTAAGATATTACGTCTTGGTGTTTCATTTAATTTTTACAAATGGTGTTCAGCAGGAGCCCAACTTCATTCTTTCATATGTGAACATTCAATGTTCCCAGCACCATTTGTCATTACCCTAGTGGTCTTGGCATCCTTGCCAAAAATCACTTGTCCAGATTTGTGAAAGTTTATCTCTGGAAAGTTTATCTCTCCACTCCACTGTTGTGTATGTGTGTGTTTATGCCAATATCACACTGTTTTGAAATCAGAACGTGTGAATCTCAGTTTTATTCTTTTTCAAGACTGTCTTGGCTATTCAGAGTCCCTTGAAATTCCATTGGAATTTCTGAATGGATTTTTCTATTTGTACAAAAAATGTCATAGGGATTTTGACAGGGATGGCTAATGAATCTATAGATGGCTTTGGTTAGTATTGACATGTTAACAGTATTAAATTTTCAATCCATGAACACTGGGTATGTTTCCATTTATTTATGTCTTCTCAAATTTCTTTAGAAATGTTTTATCATTTGCATTACACAAGTCTTTCACTTCCTTGGTTAAATTAACTCCCAAGTATTTTATTCTTTTTGATGTTACTTTGTAAATGAAACTGTTTTTAGAATTTCCTTTTCAGATTATTGTTTATATATAGAAATGCAACTGATTTCAGTATATCCTTTAGTATATTTAGTATAGTATATCCTGCTACTCTACTCAGTTATTGGTGCTAATAGCTTTGAGTGCGTGTGTGTGTGTGTGTGTGTGTGTGTGTGTGTGTGTGAGATCTTTGGTAGGATTTTTCTTTTTTGAGAGATTTTTGGTTATTGACTCAATCTCTTCTATTTCTTTGTGAGTCTTGGTAGATTTTGTATTTCTGGAAATTTGTCCATTTCATCTAGGTTATGCAATTTTTTGGCATACAATTGTTCATAGTATTCTTATAATCCTTTTTATTTCTGTAGAATTGGAAGTGATGTCTCTACCTGCATTTCAGATTTTAGTAGTTTGACTCTTTTTTTCTTATTCCATCTAACTACAAGTTTGTCAATTGTGTTGATCTTTTTGAAGAACTAACATTTAGTTTCACTGATTTTCTCTTTTCCATTCTCTATTTTGTTTCTCTAATCTTTATTATTCCTTCCTTCTGGTAGCTTTTGGTTTAGTTTGTTCTTGTTCAAAGAAATTCCTTAAATTATTTTTTTTTTGATAGAATATCTAATGCAAAGCAGAACATGGTAGAAATTTCTATTCAAAGCATATACAGAAGCAAATCATTGCTATTAAATTGCAGCCAGATATAATGTGCCTGTTGTAGGGTGGTTTTTTGGTAAGTTTTTCTGAAAAAATACTTCCCAAGATCTGCCTTGGGATGTTAGCAACACAGGATCTGCCCCTACCACTGCTCTTTTCTACCTTAGTCACAGCAGTGAACTCTTTTGGCTTCTAACAGTTGTTCCCATAGTGAGACTGGAAAGGGGGGAGAGCCTTAGGGGACCTCTGATGTCACCTCCAGCAATCTGCCACACACAGAAGGAATTAAGAAAATGGCAGCTCATCATGGCAGAGATGGCAGACCTCACGATTCTGAAACCGCGAGACTCCGCCTGGGAAATACCCACAGCAGAGGGACAAACACACACCATGTTACCAAAACCAGTCTTTCATACAGTGTTCACACAGGCCCCAAAGAAAGCTGGTCTCCTCAAAAAAACAGACACATGGGGCAAATCAGGTTGTCCAGAAAAAAGGAAGAGAGTGCATGCTACGGGAAATTCTTACTTTTCATTCTGTTACTTATTGACTACAAGAGATTGCACAGAAAAGTAAAAATGATCAGAATGTTAGAGGAACACCATTTTTCTAACAAGTGCTGGGGAGTTTATGTGGGCCTGAAAAGAACTTTCCTCTTTTACTACTGCCACCTAGGGAGGTGGGAGTTCCTTGATGGAAGGAGATGCAAAGTCTGAGTTACCTGCCCGATCCCAGTAAGGTAAGTCATAGGTGCCTTCAGTTTTTTTCTTTCTGGAAAAATACAGAGACAACATGTTAGCAAATAGAGTGAAGTCACTAGTAAGACAGCTCTGAATCTGCAGGATAAACACTAAAGTTAATAATTAGGAGTATACATTTCCATTTACTAATCTACCTGGGGGAATCCTCTATTTCATTTGCCTTTCAAAGTCGCCACTGCTGGCTCATAAATTGGACTCTCAATAAATTTTAAACAACTATCTCCTGAGATAGTTATTTTGTTACCCAAGGTACTTCCCACTCAAGGGGTGAATGAAATGGAAAAGCTGAGTCCGCAGATGATAAGAGTCAAACTAAAGACTTTGGGATGATGTGGGTTGTTATGGGAAAATTATGTTAGGTGTATTTTGGTTTCCAATACAAACTTTATAAATCAATTGATTCACAAAGTTCATAGAAAGAAACATCCCCACATTTGCTTCTGCATTGTTATTTTTTCCAACTATCTGTTTTCCTTCCGTGGTCCTTTGTTCCCAAGAAGTTTATAGTGTCCTATATAAGCATCCCAGTTTATGTCAGTGCTATCTTAAACAGTGATAAGTGCCAGAGGGAGAACAGGATGCTCCATGCCTGGGGGGCAAAAGCCACACGTGCAATGAAGATTCTCCCTAGTCCACCCTTCAGAATTCAGACATATCTTCCCCAGGAGAAATCTCCCTCCTCCCCGTTAAGAATTACTATCTACAGGGGTGCCTGGGTGGCTCAGTTGGTTGAGCGTCCGACTTTGGCTCAGGTCACGATCTTGTGGTTCATGAGTTCAAGCCCCGCATCGGGCTCTGTGCTGACAGCTCAGAGCCTGGAGCCTGCTTTGGATTCTTGTCTCCCTCTCCCTCTGCCCCTTCCCTGCTCATGCTCTGTCTTGCTCTCTCAAAAATGAATAAACAAACAAACAAAAAAAAATTACTATCTACAAAGAGCCTTAAAAGGAAGTGTTCTGATTCAAGAATGTAAATCTAATTAAAATTAACACCCTGCAAGCTAAAGAAAATGCAGAAATTATTCTACTGTATAATGAGGACAAGACAGTTATGTGATTTGCTCAAGACACAAATGTGGCTTTCTCAAAGAGCCCAAGCTGTGTGCTTTTCTTACTTGAAAACATTCTTCTCCAGGATAAGACTTTATTTGTATTAGAGATGTTAAAATCTTTCTCAATTTAAAGTCTATTATTTAAAACATGTCATTTTTTAAAAATATAATGTAAAATTTGTGGAAGAGGTGGTAGGCACTAAAGCTGTTAATTAAAAACTGAAGTGCAAAGTAAACAATAAAGGGCTGGCTTAATAATTAGTTTTCTTCTTGAAAATCCTGTAATCATCCTAAGACTAAAAAGTAAAAGGAAACCAATAATCTTTTCTAAATGGAAGTCAGATACCTTATATAGCTAAGACAACAAATTAAGTCTGATTACTAGGCAAAGGTTGTGCTAGAAAAGATTTTATAATAATCTAAAGTGGCAAAGCCTCAGGTTATTTATTACATGTTAAGTGCTTAGAACAGGGGTGCTTACCATGAGTTAAGGGTTCAGTAGGTTGCAGCTGAGTTTATTATTATTCTCCTCCTGGCTATTTTCCACATCCCCTTCATGCATCTCTTACTCCTCATGAAGTCAGTCATTAGCAATTTCAACCACATTCTTAGAAATAACTTCAGTTCTGTAGCTCAGACCTTTGGTCCTGAACAAGCATCTGTCTCTTGAGAATCTGAACATCCATAGGGTCCTTATGTGCCTGCTGATCTCAGGACTTGACTGCCGCCTCCCCGAAAACCTGACTCCCAATCCTTACCCTCTGTGCTTTAACCCTTGGGGACAGGAATTGACTGCCTGATAATATGTCCAGGGGCAGAGGTGGTTCAGAGTGTGGGCTCTGTGCTGTCAGGGCCCAAACTCCGCTCTGCTGCATATGCACCGGGTGACCTCGGACAAGTTATTCATGCTCTGTCTCACTTTCTTCTTCTGTAAAATGGGATTTATAACAGTACCTGCTTCATTGGTCATTTTGAGGATTAAGGAGTTAAAACACGTAAAACATTTAAAATAATGCCTAAAACCAGCTTTAATTTTCTATAAAAGCTAGCTGTTGCTGCTGTTCTCACTGTTCCTGTTGCTTCTGTCCAGTTCCCTAAGAGCACTGTGAACTTTCTTCCCTGGACTTCCCTAAAGCCCTTGCTCTTCCTTTCCCTGATTCCCTCATAATAACTTATTGGGTCTCTGCTCAGACAGCCTTCTTAAAACCATGAGTCCAGGACCACCTGCTTCTTCAACTTGCTCCCATGGCATATGCTGTGTGGTCAGTACTATCGCTGACCATTTCTGCGTCGTTATCTTCTCCATCCTGTAAACTCTGGGGCTCACCACTCGACTCCCAGCAGTCAATACTTAGCACACGGCAAGAGCTCAAATATTTGCTTAACGAACAGTGAAGTCATTCTCTTGCTCCACCAAACCTGTCCCTCCTGTCCTCTCCACTCATGACATCCCTACTGGTACAAGCGCACAAGCCTGAAACCTCGGATCATCCCGAGTCCCTCCTCCTTCTGTAGTAGCCAGTCGCGCATCATCTGATAATCTCACCTATGTGCTTCATCCTCCTCGATGACATCCTCATCCACAGACTGAGACCTGAATTTGTCTCCCCGAAGCTCCTGTCCCCAATCCAGGCCCAGGCCGCACCTCCACAGTTCGTCCTCAGTGCTCTCCCGTGCCAAGCCTGCACATGAGGACTGGCTATCCCGCCTGGACTCCACAACTCTGTGCCTTCGCTCAAGCACACAGTCTGGGCTGTTCCCTACCTTCCTCCATCTGGGCACATCCAGCTGTCTCTTTACGGCAAAACAAACTTGAGGCTCACTCTTCCCCGCAGAGAAGACTTCAGGTAGCTCTCACGGTTCTCACACCTGTGTCTCCGGCCCTTCATAATAACTCCTCAAGGCATGTGCCAGTTCTTTATTCTGTGAGTTAGCCCTGCCTAACACCCAGGACACAGGAACGGTGTCTCTTTCTTTCAGGAGATATTACTAAGCACCTACTGTGTGTCAGGCTGTTCTTACTCATGTGTATATTCCAGCATGTAAAGCAGATTTTGCTATAATAAAGATGCGCAGTAAATGACTGTGCAATTGAACATACTCTTGTTTTATGAAAAGGAGAAACAAATGTATTTTTACTTTAATAACTACCTTACCTTTCCTTCTCAAAAAGGTGAATGGTAGTTTATCTTCTAGATTTAGTATATACTTCACATTTGGAAACAACCCTCCAAGTCCCCGTCAGGGGAGCTAGCTATGTACTGACCTGCTCCTCCAATGCCAGGCACACACCACTGTGAGGATAAGGGTGCTAAGCACCATGACGAGCACCGGCACCAGGACCGCAGCCAAGGCGACATCTGCAAACACATCAAAGGCAGACTCGGGAAGGGAAAGCGGGAAGGTTCCCCAGGTCATCCCTCAAAGCTTTTGTGTCTCAAAAGCTACCATTCACAATATTTATGAAATGAGGCCGGGCAAGTGTTGGTAATGGCAGAAACCTTCACAGACACGTGGAAGTCTCTCACACTATTTGCTTCACCTTTGTACACGCTTAAAATTTTTCATTGTGACTTTTCAAATCACCAAGACAAACTGAAAGGCAAATAAAAAACTCAGAAAATATCTTTCTGAATATGTGGTAAAGGATTACTATCATTTATATATTACAGAACATCCAAGTCAAAAACAAACAATAGAAAAATCAGAGATGATTGAGCAATACAATGAAAAAACACAAGTGGCCAGTCAACATGTTAGCATTACTAGTAATCACAGAAACAGAAAAGCAAGAATGAGATGCCATTTCTGTTTATCGAATTGGCAAACATTTATAACAATTGCTAGGAAAAGTTATTAGGAAACAGTTATTTTTATAGGACTTTAAATTGATACTTTCTGTATCATTTTGGGGCAATACTATAAAAATCAATTACTTAGCAATTCCATGTCTAGAATTTATTCTTAGAAAAAAAATTAAGACAACATTCAAAGATGCATTTTTAAGATGGTCTGTTTCTGTATCTGCAAAAGAATGAAAAACTGGAAATAATCCAAATGCTCAACAATGAAAGGGAATAAATACATCACGGTGTCCTCATAGTAAAATATTATCCAGCAATTGGAAATGATATTGCAACATGATGGGGAAAATATTTATAGACAGGGGAAAGCAACAACGTAGTGTTAAGTATAAAAAAAAGCCAATGTGCATCAACAGGGCAGAAAGTGACAATGCTTGAGCCTGCAGGGACCAGGAGATCATTTAATCCCCTTATCTCCCTCCACAGATAAGGAAGTCTGGGCCCAGATACAGAAAATGGTCCACCTCAGGTCATTTGAGCCATCAGTTTCTTCCCTAATCTGGCAACCCTGTCCCGGCAACTGCTGATGCCTGCTGGGGGCTAAGCACCAGACACTGTGTTGGGCCTGACCCACAGCATCTATTGTACCTTTAGAAATATAGCCGAAAGAGAAAAAGAGGCTGCTGATACAGGAGCAGGAGAGGATAACGCATAACCTGAGGCCTCTGATGGCTGGGTGGATAGGAACACGGGCAGAGGTGGATCAGCCCTGGGCAGGACTAGGAACTCCGTTCTTCAACGCAGCGGAAAGAGGGTACAGGTGAGTTTGCAGGCTCCACAGATTGGGAGTGTCCTTCTAATTGCTTCCACTTTCTTCATAAAGTTGAAGAGGTAACTGAGAGTAACTAAAGAATCTCTGGGTCAAGGGTTTGAAAAATATGGAAAAGCGACTGTTGAGAACAGAAAGAGCTAACCAGAGAAACAAAATGACCATGGGCTGGTGCTGAGGGTCCCCCGGAGGGAGGATTCAGGAAGACACAGGGGCACAAATCTGACCATGATATGATTTTTTTCCAGCATCACTCTCAGCCTGGATGTAAAAATGGAAAAGAAGTGCATAAAACAGGCATCATCACTCAGGCTAGAAAGCACTAAGAATTCAGAAAAATAAATTTGCTTTATCCCTAAAAATGTATAACTGGAGAGAGAACCATCAGGTTCAGGTGGATACAGGTCGATTTAATCAGAGGTTTAAAAAATCTGCTTAGGTTCACAAAATAATAAAACATCTACACAGTACCACCCCACAGAAAAGGAGACAAGGAATCTTTAACTGGAAAGACCTCTACATTCTTTTATTCTTTTGAAGAATCCTAGCTCTGGAAGAAAATGCTTTAAGGATACTTTTAGTCTTGAGATTTTAAGATTCTATAATCAGATTTTAAGACGAGCAATACTTTAAATGGCTGCTCTTCCATCCAGGCATGTGGCCTGGAATTCTGCCCAAACAGATTTCTTCTGCAGACTGGTAAGAAGCTTTGTGGGACACTGAGATCTCATCTCTGAGAAGTCTTGCTTCTCTTCAGCAGCATGAGAAAGAAAATGGTCTGTTTAGAAAATACCTTAGAAGAAGTGAAAGAAAGTGACATGTGGAAAGCTGGGAGAAAGTTATCTGCATCGGGCAAATTTTCAGAGAATGAATAAAGTTCTGTGTGGCACAAGTTAGTTGGAATGAATTACTTCCTCCTCTCTGCATGGTCCTGAAAATGCTTTATCTGCCAACACCGAAATTAATTCCTCTGACACTGATGGTTTTTTCTGAGTCCAACTGAAATTTTGTTTTTCAACAACTAGTAAAATCAAAGTACTATGTTTCATACGTGTTAATACCTTATTTATCATTCATAAAACCTGAAAGTAAATCCTACTACATTTATATTTATAACCGGAAAAAACTGATGGTAAACATTTTTAAAACAGAGACCAAAGTTTTTTAATGAACATGTTAACTCACAGTACTTTTTAAAAAGTGTTAGTTTTCACCAAAACTTATTTTTCACCCCCCCTTCCCTTTTTGCCACCAAATTTTCTCTCCAACAAATTAATATATAACGAAAATTATATATATTTTCTTAATATATATAAGAAAAAACATTTGTTTCCTGCAATGGTTTTAGATATTTTTTTTTTAATGTTTATTTATTTTTGAGACAGAGAGAGAGCATGAATGGGGGAGGGTCAGAGAGAGGGAGACACAGAATCTGAAACGGGCTCCAGGCTCTGAGCTGTCAGCACAGAGCCCGACGCGGGGCTCGAACTCACGGACCGTGAGATCACGACCTGAGCCGAAGTCGACCACTTAACCGACTGAGCCACCCAGGCGCCCCGTTAGTTATTTTTATAAATAGAGACTACTTGTGTTTGGCTGTGGTGGGGAAAAAAATCACAAGAGAAGACCTAGAATATAGCAGCCATCTCTAAATATTTAAAGAACAATTCTACATGGCACTGGAGAAGAGAAATCAGAGCGATGCAATCAGTCTCTTCTCTAAGGTAAGGAGTAAACATTTTTGGCTCTTCTTAAAAAACACAGTTAAGAGGAAAAGAAGCTGAGGGCTTAAAAACCAGACGTGTTTCTGAAAATTGAAATTACAAGCAAAATAAAACGCGACCACATAACGGGTGCTAATGTGGGAGCCTGGTACCTTTGGTTACATTCGGAGTCACGGTGGTGTTTCGGATATCAGGAGTGGCAGTTGTTTGCTCCGTCTGTGCAGGAAACTCATTGCTACTACGAGGCTGTAGTGGCTGAGTAAATTTGGGGGCTCGACCTTGAAAAAAGTTTCAAATACTCTTTATTCTTTTGTCTACAACAGCTTGATTAAAACAAAGTTCTTTTACAATGCTTTTAATATGTTTTTGGAAAATCATACCACAATCCAGGGACCACCGCATTCTCACACAAGAAGCAGGCATACCTTTGGCTATTTTTGGAGGGGTTGTGGTGTTTCTGAGGTCATTGCTGTTTCGAGGAGGTGGAGTTTGAGTAAGTTTTGGAGGACGACCTTGAAAAACGGTTTAGAAAAGTTGAGACATTTTGCTTATGAAAGTCATAGTCAAAAACAGTCATTTAAATGTCTTCAACGTTCCCTAGAGTAGTTATTTCTGCTCAGCGATTTTAAATCTCGGAGAGCAATATGTCAGAAGGATAAATATACTATGCATTAAATGTACAAACTTACTAGGATTTCTCACTTTTTGAGATAATTATATTCTCTTAAAATAATTTCCTTAGCGAGGAGAAAACGGAGGAGGTGAATAATGTTTAAAGGTACAGAATTATCATCACAGTCTGACCCACTACTCATTCAAGTCACTTAAGAAACATTTGAGGGCCCACTGCGTGGGGGCATTCTGGTAGGTTTTGGAGATACAATAGGAAACAAAGTATTAAAATATTATGTAATAGCAGGGAAGTTATTTCCGCTTCTAATTTATTCAGAGGAAAAGGCACTTGGACTAAGCTTACTGTTATAATCATCAGTGTTTGTGATACAGTATATATGCTACATGAGTCCTGATTAAAAATTAAGATTGAGACTATGCCTGAAAAAAATCGCATTATATTATCTCATCGATGATATTCTCTCTTCTTCCACCTGTAGCCTCTGAAACCATTCTGATAACTAAGTTTTTAATAGAATAATTATTTATTTGTAAAATTTGTTTAAGAAGATATTATAATTAAAAGCTAAACACTCACATTGTCATTTCTTATTTTCTCTGAGAACAGCAAAGCCATTTTAAATGAATCCAGTAAAAATAACATATCTTAAAACATACTATCACTTTACCTTTAGGAATAAACTGACATCCAAGAAGTTCCATTTTCATGGCAATTTTCTGCTGCCATTGGGTAGGATTCACTCTAATAAAACGTGCAATAATTGGTGGCAAAAAGTTATTACGCACATCCTGGTGATAATCTTTGTTTCCTTGAAATATCTTTAAAAAACAAAAAAAAATGGTACTTTACATCAGCAGAGGTCAGGGCTAAATTGTTCCACTGAAACATGTTTTTATTTTTTTTTTTGCTCTGGGCCTTAAATGAGATCTGTAAGGTATGACAGTAAGAATTAATTTCTCACAAGATAAATGAATCATAATTTGGACAAACTATTAAGAAACTGCACATTCTTCATCAAAAACTTATAAAAACACTGAATACGAAAATGATTTTAAGATGATTCAAACATAACAAAAATGTTAACTTGGCAATTTGGGAAGAAGGCTTTAATTTCAATGAGTCAGTTTAATTCCATTAATAAATCAGTAATTCTAGTGTAATTACCAACTATTTAAATATATTAATTTTCTTTTCAAAGTAAAGCATAAGTGAACATACAATATCTTAGAGGAAATGCTTTACTGTGTACTTTTCATAATTTTTCTTTCAGAAGAGAGAAAGTGAACGCACACTAAGGAATACATAAGTTATATACCTCCACCTACTGGATAAACTACATAAAGACACTTCCCACATTAACCATTTTCATCTTGTGTTGCTATCTGAACCAGAAAAGTGATTCTGAAACACTGCTCCCTGCCGAATATAATGATCTTAGGTAAACAGCAACAAATGTATTATAGGTATCATATGAATAGTCTTTAGATAAAAATACTATTTCAACGGACTACCCCATTCCCTCAACCATTTCGAGGAAATAATGCTAGTATGGAACACTGCAAGAGCTCTTATTTACAAAGCATTTTCATTTAATTAACTCAAATGTTCTTCATGACAGCCTGATGTAACAGGCAGAACTAAGAAAGCTGAAGCTCACAGAATGTAAATGGACTGCATAACCAGTCAATGATACGAGCAGTGACTTGAGTCTCTGTCTTCTGACTTAATTACAGGGCTCCACTAAGCAAAAAGTTCTTGCTCCTTCAGGCTAAATCACCTGGCTAGTTTCTAAAGACTATTACTAAATCGGTATCTGCCTAAAACCAAAGTACTTTCTATCTTATCAGTTCATGTTGCAGCAGATAAATAAATGTTTAGCTCTTCCATCAAGTCATGTCTGGATATTATGGCTGTTTTATTTTGGCTGGTTCACATAACATTAGACTAAACTTCTAAGACGTGTTAATAGCCTTCATTTTCTACAAGGGCTGAAGTTGTAACAGTCTCCACCACAGATAGTTTCTTTACATGCAACTGAAGATTTAAGGGGAAACTCTCGACAGATCCTAGAAGTCTCTCTCTCTCTGCAGTTCTCGTTTATTTCCTCAGAAATAAAATAAAAGCAATTATTTGTTGTCTACTGTATTAGTGGAACAGGAACAATAGTTTAGACATAGAAACTAACCCTGAGATCTTACTCCACACTGGAGTTTCATTTTTACAGAAAACCTTAAAGGATAAAGATTTTATATAAACTAAGTAAAAAAGACTTGCTCTGATCTTTGACCATTTATTATAAGACCCTGTGTGTAAAGAGGTCTGTAAGGTGTCATGAGGGTAAAAATGGAAATGGAAGTCAAAGTTCCTACTCTCAAGGAACTTAAATTTTACTGGATATTACCACACACAAATATAGCAGCTATTCAAAAGCAACATGTTATCAAGTTGTATATACATTCCCATCTTTTTTTTTTTTTTTTTGCTGGTTAAACATTTATTTTGAAAATTCATTTGGTGATTAGATGGTAAACAGAAAATGAGCCAGTATCTTCTACTTTTTATCATTTCTTTAAGCTCTGAAAAACCACAAGAAGACACAATGTCATACATACGGACAGAGTAATACAAACCAATGCTTAAAGAAGAGCTGGGGATGTTATTATTCTCTGAGTAGGTGTGATTCACCAGGACTTGGTCAAGGGCTTCAAGTTAGTACTATGAGCACCTCCTATGTGCAGAGATTCACTTCAGAGCCGTGAATCTGAGCTTCTAACACCAGATTTCCGGAAAAGCCACCCACACAGCGGCCAATCAGGATTTCTATGCCAGTGGCCTGTGTGTCTCCTGGTTTATTTCAGGGGCCAGGAGCACTCCTAGCCTGAGGCTTGGTTCTTCCCCTCTGAGAAGTCATTTGCTCTGATGCAGATGCCATGCCAAGGGACAGTGACTCGTTCAACCCTCACCACTGGGTTGGCAGCATTTTAGAGCTGAAGCTTTCATCAGGGGGCTCTGGGCTTTGAAAGGAAGGACAACATTCTATTGTTCTTTAGGTACATTCCCATCTACTGAAAAGAAAACCAAAAGCTGTCTCAGTCTGTATGTGCTCATCATGTATGTGTGCATGCTTATTTAGAAAGGGTGTGAAAACAGAATATACCAATTAGTCTGGAGTTGGAGGTAGATGAGGGAGCAGATGGGCTAATGTAAGTGAGCCAAGAGATTGGTATTTTATATAATTCAATGTAAAGACTTCTACTTCTATCCAGGACACTAATAGAGACTAAATTTATTCTTTGACCTGAACATCTGAAAAAATTAGATACAATATATAAAACAATGGTTTTTAAACGTGGGACAAAAGGCAGTACAGGGCAATATTCCCTGAGAGAAGAGAAACACACGAGGTGAACCCTTCTATTGCCCCAATACTGTCTGGAGAGAGCCTTCGTGTCTCAGTGAATTGAGAACACAAAGCTCAGAGATGGAGAGGCCAAGCCAGCTAGAATTTGCAAGACAGGGTATAGGAGAGAAAAGAACTGCAGAGAAAGAGAGACTTCTAGGATCTGTAGGGAGTTTCTCCTGAACTCTTCAGTTCCATGTAAGGAAACTATCTATGGATGGGAAAAGAACCACTGAAAAGGAGTCCTTTTCAGGGTTGGGAACAGCACATGTTACCAACAGACAGTGTGAAGAAAACTCATTTATACATGGGACTTTGGGTTGAGTACTTGGAACACTATTGTCTCTGTAGTAGAAAAAAAATCTGAACTAAAAGCTGCTCAGGTCCTGCCTAACAAAGCTAAAATGTAAACCTTAAAAAGACCAAACAATTCCCAAGTAACCTAACTGCATACCAGAATAAAGCTAAAAATATTTGAGTAATAAAAAACACTAGCACCAAACAATGTAAAAGTTCACAATGTCTGGCAACCAATCAAAAATCACCAGGCATGTAAATATTTTACATAATACCCATCAACATAAAAAGACCCACATGGGAGCACCTAGGTGGCACAGTTAAGGGTCCAACTTTTGATTTTGATCTCACAGTTTGTGGGATCAAGTCCACGTCAGACTCTGTGCTGACAGCGTGAAGCCTGCTTGGGGTTCTCCCTCCCTCTCCCTTGCATCCTCCCTGCTTGCTCCCGCTCTCCCTTCTCTCTCAAAATAAATAAACTTAAAAAAGAAAAAGACCCACATGTGACACATTAGTAGACAGAATTAGCAGATAAGGGCATTAAAAGAGTTATTATATACTCCATATGTTTTAGAGGTGGAAAAAAGCATGAGAATGTTCAGGAGAGACTTGAAAGAAATTTTTAAAAGCCCAAAACTGAAAATTTTGAGGTAAAAATACAACACAGAAGATAAAAATACACTGGACAGGATTAATAGATTAGATGTTACAGAACAGATTAGTGAACTTGAAGGTAAAACAATAGAATTTTCCTAACTAGAACAAGATTAAAAAAAAAAAAAATGTGTAGAGCACCAGTGAATTGTGAGACATCTGCAAGAGTCATAATATTCATGTAGTTAGAATTAGAGAAGCAACATATTTGAGAAAAAATGGCCCACAATTTTCCAAATTTGATGCAAATTATAACCAACAGATCCAAGAAGCTCGAAAAAGCCCAAGCAGAAGAAACACGAAGACAACTACACAAAGGGACATCATAATCAAACTGCCTAAAACAGATGATAAAAAGAAAATCTTAAAAGCAGCTAAGGAATAAAAAGCCACATTACCTATTGAGGAACAAAGGAATTCTCACTGGAAACAACGCATACCAGAAAACAATGGAGGGAAAAACTACATCAACCTAGGTTTCTATATTTAATGAAATTATCTTTCAAAAATGAAGCAAAAAAGAAAGTCTTTTTCAGAAATATAATTCAATAGTGCTAGATGTTTTTATAATAGGAGCATGGATAATTCTTATAATTTCAAAAAATTAACTATATTCCACAAGTATAACAAATATTCTACAAATAAGTACAGATGTGCTCAGAGTAAAAAGTAGCCAAGTTTGGGGTTTAGCAGAAGATAAGTATAAAGACAATACTGTCTTTATATACTGACCAAAGATGAAGGTCATGTGATTATCAAACAGAAAAGAGGGAAGACGACCTTGAATAACAACGAAAGAGTTTAGATACATATGACAGATTATAGGAAGCCCCTGGAGTTTTCTGACTAGAGAGATAAGAAAAGTGGTAACTGAAGATATATTAGCAAATCATACATATGATAGAGAACAGACAGCATCATATAGTTGAAATTAAACTCAGGGAAGTTTCACTAAAAAAAATTGTGCTTACAATTTCAATTCTAGGTGATAAGAAATCTACCCTCCTTAAGCACAAGGATTCGCCCAGTTATAAGATCTTTGTGGTGGATCACGAGCCAGAGGTACTTCTGCCTACTCCCCATCCCTTATCATCTGCTCTGGACCATTTCTGCATTATCACAGTCTACTAACTAAAACAACAATTTCATAATTACCACAGAAATTAAGAAAATTCTTCAGGTAGGAAAAAAAAATAGAAGTTTCCTAAGACAAAATTTGGGGAGGTAATCTTGAAATGAACTTTCAAATCTATATCCTACACTATAATGTACTTTTGCCTTTAGCTTTTGTCTTTTGTCCCCCCTGGCCTACAGAAAAGAAATCTGGGAACAAAATTAGGCTCTCCATCATTCTTTGGATTAATAAGAAAATCTTAAGAAATTACAAGTTCATTTTTAGGATTTCTTTTTTTTTTTTTGTAAGTTACCACTACTTACTCAAAGTCATTCATGTAGGCTCTACGCCCAAATTCACTCATTCATGTAGATTCTACGCCCAACGTGGGGTTTGAATTCATGATCCTGAGATCAAGAGTCACATGCTCTACCACTGAGCCAGCCACGCAGTCCTCCTTTTTAGAACTTCTTCATAAAGTATCTAAACAATTGAGTTAAAAATGTAGTGAAAAACATCAGGAAAGTACTTACCCTTAAAATAATTAAAAAGGACCTGGAACCATTAAGAATTCCCTAACCACAGAAGAGTAAAGAAAGCTAAAAACCAACACAAGGTAAAATAACCAGAAGAAAGCAAAGGCCAAATGATAACCAACGTTAACATCACACAGGAGAGCTTCCTTGATTTTTGGTAAAGGCCCATTTTTAAAATAAAACCTTGATAATCATTTTACCTTATCCTGCTCCACGCCAGGCTCTCTGTACACCGTCCATCTCTGTCCATCATCGCTGTATAGAATTCTGTAGGCTGACACATAGTAATTGTGTTCCACCATGGTGGAGCCAGTGGTTATGATGCCTAAGGAACGCAGAGTGGCTTTCATTAGTGTGCACGGTCTGATCCTTGAAGTTTGTTCAGCATTGAAGCCCAAATACCTAAAGTGCACTGTCCAGACATTCTTGCCAGTAGCACATTACCGTCTCTAAGGGCCAGGTTTCATAATAGTAAATAAATCTTTGGCTCTGTTCCCTTGTAGAGACACATGAATTATGGGTGTACATAAGGAAAGGACTACTCTGTTTTGACAGCTTGTGTTCACATCACTGTAAAATATATCTTACCTACCAAGTAACAATGACCCCCTGGGAAGGAACAGATTAAAACGATTCTTTTTTTCAGAACCAAATTGACATAAATCTTTAACAAAAATTACTTAACCCAATTCTAATCAATTATTCTAACCATCTGATGAACTGTTCCAAATAAATTAGTATTCAGCACATGAAGAGTATTATTTATAGCACTTAAAATGAACTCCTTGAACATAAATTTCTTTTTTTTTTTTTTTAATTTTTTTTTCAACATTTATTATTTATTTTTGGGACAGAGAGAGACAGAGTGTGAACAGGGGAGGGGCAGAGAGAGAGGGAGACACAGAATTGGAAACAGGCTCCAGGCTCTGAGCCATCAGCCCAGAGCCCGACGCGGGGCTCGAACTCACGGACCGCAAGATTGTGACCTGGCTGAAGTCGGACGCTTAACCGACTGTGCCACCCAGGCGCCCCAAACATAAATTTCTTTTAACGACTGTAAGAGATGTCAAGATCACTTAACTGAAACAGTACCTTAAAAGACTCTTATTACAATGAAAAAGCAAAGTTAATAAAAATCAAATACCAACCCCTCTCCTCTGCCATGTTTCATAAAACCACCTACAGTAATATTTAACACCATACAATTACATTTGCAGTGACCTAATTTTCTATGAAAATCTTCGATGTTATCTAAAATCAGAACCAGGAATCATTCTAGAAAAGTATGTCTCCCAACCTGTTATCTTCTTTTCTTTATTCAGATCTATTTGTAACCACTGATACTCATCAGTGGCAAAAGCAGCCCAAGGAGGTCCGGGTTGCTTCAGCCTGGCTTTCTCGGGTTTCCAGCTGTTCTCCCGCCCTGTGTGGTCAGTCCACTCCAGCACAGACGATGCTGTTATCTGCGCATCGGCAATGACCCCGGATTCCATCCCCAGTGTGCCGTAACAGCCTGAAACGACAGAGACAGTAATGTGGTTTCCAGAAATAAATTCAAAATCTGTATAAATGTGCTCATTGGAAACTTTCTATTGTACATGTAATTAATATATACTATGCTAATAACACACTGTAATACAGAAATTTCAAAAGTAGGCGATGTTTTTGGTTCTATGTCTTTGTGTCTTGTCAGGAAATGGACAGACATATTTATTCACAAGCAATAGCCATTAGTTTAGCAGCAATGCATTATCCTCTTCCTGGGACACTGTCTTCAGACCAGTGGATGACTCACTCCCTACTGCCTTCAGGTGTTTGCTCAGGTGTCACTTTCTCCACGAGGCCTTCCCTGACTCCACTTAAAACTCCAGACCAGTCCCTCCTGCACTGCCTATCCTCTTTTCTTGACTTACTTTTCTACATTTGCTATAATATTATAAAGAGTTATTTATAATTTATTTATAATTTATTATTTATTTATAATTTATCCACTGTTTCCTATCAATCTCTCAATACCAGTATTTAAGCACCAGGAAAGGAGGATTTTGTCTATCCTGCTCACTTTTGTTTCACTAGCACCAGAACAGTGCCTGAAAAATCAGATGCTCATAAATATATTCTGTTGAATTACTTGTTCAGACATAGTGAAAAAATCACCTTTCCTAAGGAACTTCCCAATATAAAACCTTCAGTTATTCCATCCATTGTATAGTGTGACATATGAAAAAGTGCAAAAAACCAGCAATTGGCATACTGCATGACAGTGTTTAAAAAATATTAACAATTACACAATTATAGTAAGTTACAAAGTCCATGAAAGGCTTACCACTTGTCTTAAATGTAAAAAGACTTGTAGATAAGTGTCCCCTGAAAGAGAGAAAGGTTTTTCTTGGTGACACTCATATATTGACTTCCCCATATTTGTCTTAGTAAAACTTTTTCTTTTGTTTTTATTTTACTATATAAAGAACTAAGGATAGTCTATGGCCATTAAACAACTGATACTGTTCTCAGCCCCCCCCCGCCCCCAACCAAAAAAAAGTCTGATTTCAAAACAACTTCTGAAATCAGAATAACAACTTCTGAACTCAGCATAAACAACTTTCTCTACAAGTATCTAGTGCCTGTATCACACATGAAATGTGCAAGTATGCCCATGTAATCTTTAATATGTACTTATTTTATTTATCTTTCATGGAAATGAACGGATTCCTCAAACTTTTATGTGTCATTTGCTTTTGTTGCAAGTACATTACATTGTAACTCTCAGAGAATGAGGCTCAAGTTTCCTGGGGTAAACAGAAAAACAGCTGGCTACAAATAAGAGAGCTTGCACTTGTTACAGGAATAAGCAAAGCTCAGAACAAGTTAAAGCTGCAACCCAGCACCGCATCTGGATTTCAAAGTAACAGGCAAGTTAAGTGCAGTGGGAAGAATGGAGGAGGAGGGGAACAAGGGACTAGTTTACCAAGGACTCTAAAGAACCTGGGGGGATAAAATCATCAGTGTATGCTCCTGACTTCAGCACAACATTCAAACCATTATTCCAAATGGATGTGACCCACCCTTATTTTTTTCTTAAGGTATGAAAGGAAGAGAACTGATGAAAAAAATTCTTTCTAAAGGTAGAAGAGGGGAAAGGAATGAAAGAGTCTGCGTAAAATCATCTAGAAGAAACCAAGAGATGGAAAGGTAGCTAAGTCTATACCAGGGATGGGCAAATGATATTTCATACAGGGCCTATTTTGTATGGCCAGGGAGCCAAAAATGGTTTCTGCATGGTTAAAAAGCTTTAAATGAACCGAAAAAGAGTAAGTGACCAGGGACATGTGGCACATAAAGCCCAATATATGTGCAAGCTGGTCCTTTGCAGAAGAAGTCTGCTGGCTCCTGTATTATACCGTCATGGACACAGATTATGCTCTCATCTTCTGAATGAAAACTGCCCTAAGACCTCTGAAGAGAAACTGGCCTGCTTTCAATTAGGCTTAGTATTACCTACAGGACTAAGCCCATCTAAGAGGCAAGATTTACAAAAACAGATCCCAAGTATTACATTTCTATTTAATGTTTCAACTTTTCTTGCTTGTGATGCCTATTCGGTTTCATAAAACTGATCACTGTAGTGACCATAAAAATACATTCTTAAAATATTCTCTTTGGATGAGAGGAGGATTCGTAACACTACTACTTCTGATTTATGTCAAAATTTAATTTATACTCAAAAGTATTTCAGTTATCTCAATCCATCCTAGGTCACACAGGCTGTAAGAAACAGAGCACTTATGCCTCCTGATCTTTAAAATGAAATAAAAATTCGGCCAGACTTTTAGACCCTTACTCTCGACACTGTTTAAGCACTCAGGAAAGAACAAATCATCCTCCTAAATGACTACCTTTCTGATTGAGAACATGCCAAGGTAGTGAGACCTGGCCTATATTCTTCAGGATATTCAGACAATCAGCACACAAAGATGGGAGTGCTCACCCCACCGTTGTGATTCCATGAACACCATTAACAGTGATGTTGCTCAGGTCTAACTAGTCACTATCCCACCCCTGCCCAACCCGCTTATCGTCAGTAACACATATACTTACACCACAGATGTGACGTTGTTAGCCAAAGAACTCTCATAATACGGGATACCTTTACTAATTACAACACTGATTTGGCCACCCAAAATGTTTGACACTACTCCTGCGTGCACACCAGCCATGCACAATGGTGAGGACTTGAAGAAAGGAGAAATAAAAGATTAGTATTTAATTTTCTTTCGGTAATTTATAAACAAGACACTCCTTTCCTCAAGAAAGGAGTTGACCCGGGCAGTATTCTCAGTAAATATAGGATTAGTGATGTGATAACAAAGAACAGACTTGTAGCACAAGAATGAAACATTACATAATACAAAAAAAATAATAATAGTCCCTTGAAAATAAATTAAGATTAAAGATATTCAATCGGTACACATCAACCTACTCTGGAGTTTAAAAAAAATAAAGTTAAATCACAACGTTAACATAAGTCTATGTTACTGCGACTTACATCTCTGTATCCATGAGGGATTGTTCCAGAGATCTCAGCAAAAGGAAGCAAACAACCAGCTGGGCAGTACTTACTGTGAAATGAAAACAAGTTCAAGGGTATATACAGTGTACTTTCTGGGGGAAAAGAACAAAAACCACATATTCATTTTTCAGCTCATTTAAAAAGTATAATCTCACTGCCCTAAGAGAAGCACCACTTCTAAAAAGCCCTTTTTTTTTAGTTCATAATGAATGGTAGACATTTTTGCTATATGATCTATTCATATTTAATATGAATTTAATAGGTACAAGCTATTCTATTTTGTGAATGAACCACAATTTATTTTACCAACCTTCTACAAATCAAATTTAAGTTGACTTAAAAATGTTTGGCATTTATTCATTTATTTACTCATTCACCCACCCATCTACCCACTCAACACATTTATCCGAATGTCTATTTGGTTGTCTGTTAAGTGCTGGGCTGTGCTAGGTACTGGGTTTACAAACATCAGCCAAATAAATATGCCCCTGTTTTCACTATGTCTATGCTCCAGAAGTCGGGGGAAGGACATTAAACTGATACCTAAATGAGTAATTAATTAGATTATGATTTTGCTACGAAGAAAAGGTGCTCCCTGAAATAAGTAGGAGAAAGCAAAGTTAATAGAAGTATAAAGTAATACAAACATGCAGTAAATTTACTATGTGCCGAGCAGCCTTCTGAGTACCTCAGGTAACCCACACAAGAACCCTAATGGTAGATATCATTATTTTCCTCATTTTACAGATGAAGAAACTGAGAAACAGTGTGCCCAGGTCCCGCAACTGGGAACTGCCAGATGGGCTCCCGAGTCTAAGTTTTTACACCAGGCTCTGCACTGCCTCAGTCAGGAAACAGGGCTCTGAGGAAGTGAAGCCTCATCAAAGGGAGGGCAATGCACCCTCATGGACAGGAACAGCAGGCCATGAAGCAAGGGGGCCTGTGTGTGTGTCATCAATGGAGGACGACCAGTGCAGGTAGAGTACAGTGAGCACTGTAAAACTAAAAGGGTAACATTAGTTTGAGAGAAGCTGGAGAGGTAGGCAGGGGCCAGATCATGCAGAAGCCTTGGGAGCTATGGTGAAGAGTCTAGAATATATTTCTAAGTAAAAATGGGAAGTCAATTAAGGATTTTGACAGCTTATACACACAATCTGATTCATATTTCCAAAAAGGATTATTCTGACTCCTGAGAAGAAAGAGACTGTAAGGAACTACGAGTGGAAGCTGAGACATCGTTAGGCTGGTAGTGCCATAGGCCAGGCAAGAGAGAACGGCAGTTTGCATTTGGGTGGTGATGACGGAGCTGAGAGGAGAGGCTACAAGACCCTCAGGCAGGGCTGGGTGCCACACACTGATGACAGAGCCACCTCTGCTAATCGGGATCCTCCCTGAGTGCTGAATAGAGTACCCATGCCTCACAGAACTATTCTGGAAGACAAAATAAAGGTTGTTCTTTGGGGAGTTCTTTGGGGAGTGGCAGCAAGCTGGGGGGAGGTTAGTGACATAGCTCTTACAAGATGGGAATAAATTTGCCAGGCAGAGAGTAAAGCGATTCTAGGCAAAAGTTCAGACAGCTTAGAGCAGTGTAAAGAATCCAGAGCCGTTTCAATATAAGTACGTAAGATGACATTGGAAAATTGGCCCAAGAGCTACTTGTGAAGGATCCCGAAACCAGGCTAAGGAATTTGGATGACATCTGCCCTAAGAAGGAACTCATGAAGATTTTAAAGTAGGGGAATGATCAGACATGTATTTTAGGATGTAATTTGGCAGCAACGTGGGTGGTGGAATAGAAGCCAGCAAAGGTTAGTCCCAGCCGAGACAAGAGACAAAGAAAGCAGCGAAACAGTGGTAGAAATGCTGCCTGGGCAAGAACACTGAAGAATTCAGTCCCAGCCGAAATCATTCTCTTCTCCTTTTTGAGAAAAGATAAGTAACGCCTCTAGCTTCATTAGCAGTTTTGCCAGGCTTTGAAAAGCAACTAGTTCTACTTTTAAAGTATATTAAATTATACTTTCATTGTAGAGAAGATCCAAATGCTACAATTAAAGCAAAATTTAAACATGGCTACTCAATGGCTTTAAATAAGCTCTAATTTGCTGACATCTTAGAGCAATGATTATGTGTCATGTGTGTGACACATACATTAATGTGCATTATCTTTAGTGTATAAAGAATAATGATGAAGTAGATGAAGAATAACAGTGAAGGGAAAAAAGGTTACAAATATAGTCATACCTGAACTCAGGTTCCAAAAAACTGGATACAGTGTCTAAACAAGTAATTAGATCTAGAAAAACAAAAACAAAAAACAGATTCAATAATACATACTTTTACTGAACACCAACTGTTTCCAAATCCCAAATCATATTGTTCTAAATTTTAAATCTCAACAGCTGTCAAGGTAGTACTAATAACTTTTTACAAATTTTTGTTGATCATGATTTCCTTGATATAAAGTATCTTGATTTCTAGAGCTCTGTCTCTCCAATACTGTTTGCTACCACATCACCTCATTGAGTCCTGTATCATATACGTAGAAGTTACACAGATGAGTGTAATTTACAGATATAAAATAACTTCTACAAAATATAGCTCCTGAAAAAATAAAAACTTTTTCATTATTGTAATAGCTTAAAAAACGATCCTTTGCTAGGTACACACAAGGAAAACAGTGACAAAAGAGAGGTGAATTAATTTTGTTGCTCTAAGTAACTAAAATCTAGTCCATGGCCAGGACCAGCAGCACCAGCATCTTCTGGGAACTTAACAGCAATTCAAACTCTTGGATACCTTCCAGACTTACAGAATCTCTGGATATGGATACTCAAAAAATCTGCTTTCACAAATCCTCCAGGGAATTCTTAAGCACACTAAAGCTGAAGAAGCCCTAACCTAAATAAGACGGAACTTCAAAAATTTAACATTTCTATCTAGAAACCAAATCCGAGCAAGAGGTAACTTGTTTCGTTAAGACTTAGCTCACAGACTGGGTAAAACGTGGCTTTAGGTTCAAAGATGTCAATGGCTTCCTTCTGCTCTTAGCACAGAGGGCAGAGCTGTCAACATGGCCCACAGGTCTTGAGGTACCTCGTCCCGCCTAAGTCTTGTTTTGTACCTGTGCACAGGTTTCTTGCCACATCCGCCCTCTTTGGTTCCTTGGGCACATATTGCTCTCTTGACCGAGAATGATTTTCTACTGTCCTTAAGCCTTGCTGGCTTAACTGCTGCATCCTCACAGAAGCTGTTCCTCACTTTCACAAGTCAAACACCTTTAGCACATGGTAGGCACCTAAGGCTTTTTGTTTGTTTTAATGAATAGGTGACTATTACAACATGTTGTCAAAGTACCACATGTTATGTAAGAACAATCCGTTGACGTAATCACGGAGCTATAAGCAACATCATTTTACTATGCCTAGTCTATGGACAGAAAAGGCTTTTAGTCCTCATCTTTGTATCTATTGTCAGCAATCACAGCATATGGCCTAACAGGAAGCTTTCAATCAACATTAATGAATAAAGGGATGAATAAAAGTCTGTGACTGTTGGCATGTTTGGCTAAGTCCATTCTTGGATAGCCTGTAGAGAGGAAAACCTAGGCCTTAAGGCAATCACAAAAGTAAGTGATTTACATATAAATTCTTGGCCAAACAACTGAGCTGAGGGTGACAATACACTGATGAGAGAACACCCCACATGCATCCTAGCATGATGACGGATACAAATGTTTGTTAAATTAATGGGCACCACAGCAAGCATAGCATCACTGATTATTCTAGCTTACAATTCTGAAGAAATTATCACCCAAACGAAATCTGAAAGACCTAGAGCTAGTAACTGTTATGCCAATAGAAAAGTGATTATTTTGAAAGTGATTACATGGATTCATATCTACACACCATAGACACTGGAATGATAATTAAATCTGTGTTTTAGGAGTTTAAGAGAATACATGCCTGGATAGGGGTTCACTAAGACCTGGCTGAATGACTGGGAAAAGCAGACACACTGAATTGCCTATACCCTGATTATTCCTAATTACTCCACACTGTATCAACGAGAACTGATTTTCTGCTTTTCTGCTCTACCAAAAGAGTTTCTAGCTTCTAAGAGTAGAGGTTCAACTTCTAAAATTAACAGCCTGGGATGCAAAGGTACCTGTGTGGTCCAACATGGCATTCAAGCCACAGGAAGACTGCCAGCTGGCCTCATTACCTTCAGGCCACATGCCAGAATGCTGGTCAACTATGGATATACTCGATCAGAACAGGGTTTTATTATAAGTCCATGCAGAACTGAAATTCCAGATTATGCCATGCATATGTATGCAGTTCACTTGACCTTGCTTTCAAATTCCATGGAGGCTCAAAAGAGGTCCCTAGGAGGAAAATAGGAATTCAAAATGGACAGCTATGAGGACAGCCAAGAGGACTAAAGACAGATAAAGGAAATCATGATTACAAATATTGAGCTTTACAACTCCACAAAGGCAAAGAAAGAAAACATGGAGCAGGTAATTAAGAAGCTTTGAAACGTCTTTCCTGAAAGCTTTTCCCAAGTAAACAATCTTCCAGAAAACCACTATTACTACAAACCTTCTAGCTAATAAGAACACAGCTGAGGCAAGATAAATAGAACTCAAAAGAAACCATCTGCCTAAGAGACTTCTGATAGCAATGTATAAGAAATTATATAAATGGAACAGAAGAATCCAGAAATAAGTTCTAAATTTAAAGTCAGCTGATTTTGACAAGGATGCCAAAACAACTCAGTGGGGAGGAAGAAAGGTCTTTTTAACAAACGGTGCTGTGAAAAGAGGATATCCACATGCATAAGAATGAAACTGGACCCCTACCTCAGATCCCATACAAAAATTAAAGGGGATCTAAATTTAAGAGCTAGCACTATAAAACTCTTAGAAGAAACCAGAGGTATAAATCTTGATCCTGGATTAAGCAATGTTTTCCTAGATATGATACCAAAAGCATTATAGTCACACAAAAATACGTTAATTGAATTCTATCAAAATTAAAAACTTCTGTACTTCAAAGAATGCTATCATGAAAGAGAAAGATAATCCACACAACGGGGGAAAATATATGAAAATCATATAATCTGATAAGGACCTAGTATCCAGAATACATAAAGAATTATTTCAACTTGATTTTAAAAAAGACAATCAACCCAATTTAAAAATGAGCAAAGGATCTGAACAGACATTACTCCGAAAAAGACATACGAATGGCCAATAAGCACATGAAGATATTCAACATCATTAACCATCAGGAAAATGCAAATCAAAGTCACAATGAGATACCGCTTTATACCCACTGGGATGTCTAGAATCAGAAGGACAAATAGGACTTGGAGAAACTGGAACCCTCATGCACTTCCTGAGGGATTTTTAAATGGTGTAGCTGCTTTAGAGAAGAGTTTAGCAGTTTCTTAAAAAGAGATTCCATATGACCCAGCAATTCCACTATCAGTATCTACACAAGAAAACTGAAAATATGTCCATAAAAACACTTCACAAATGGTCATCAACTAATGAATGGAGAAACAAAATGGGATATATCTACACAATGAAATATTATTCAGCCATCAAAGGGAATAAAGTACTCATATATGCTACAACATGAACTCAAATACACTAAGTGAAGATGCAAGTCAAAAAAGACCATACTGTCTGACTCCATTTATATGAAATGTCCAAAATAGGTAAATCTATAGAGAAAAAATCAGATTCGTGGTTACTGAGGACTGGAGAGGGAGAGGGTTAATGGGAGATCACCACTACTGACTATGGGGTTTCTTTTGGGGTGATAAAAATGTTCTAAAATGGACTATAGTGGTGGCTACACAACTCTGAATATACTGAAAATCAGTCAAGTGTAGTGAGTAGGTGAATCATATGGCATAATAAAATGATAACAAAAAAATTTTAAAGTGAAGAAAAAGATGCTATTATAAAAGCAGTAACAGTTTTCCTTTATATAGAGCACATCTGCATTGAGGGATGAAATAAAGCATAGTAAAACAGTCAGGACTGGCAGTTCACTTATTTATTCATTTGTTCACTCAAAAAATACTTAGGTAAGTATGTATGATGACCAGGTGTTGTTCTAGGTACTAGAAATAAAGCAAAGAACACTCAGACAAAAATCTCTGCATATAGGCAGTGTATGTACCTTTTGTGGGGTGATAAGAGAAAATAGACACGAGTATGAAATGGACATACTATTATTAGGTGATAAGTGCATTAGAAAAATAAAGAAAGGAAGGCAGTTACGAAAAGTTAAGGGGTTCCGATTTTAAGTAGCATGGTCAGGAAAGACCTTACTAAGAAGGTGGCAGGAGGTGAGGGAGTGAGGCATGGGTCACAGAGAATAGGCAGAGGAATCACAAAGGCCCTGAGGAGGGAGCTCAGCATGGTGGCTGCCAGAGTGAACACTGGGAAGAAAAGTAAGCGATGAAGTCAGACGAGGAAAGAGAAGCCAAATCCTATAGGGTCTTGGAGGTAAGGACGTTGAACAAAGAGAGAGGAGACTTTCATTCTCATGCTCACCACTGGGCTGAGAGTAGGTTGAAGGGGAGATGGGGAAGAAACAAAGGTCAGCAAAAAAATCTCCTGCCATAATTGAGGTAACTTGAATTGGAGTGGCAGGAGTGGAGGTGTTGAGATGTAGTCCGATGCTGGTATTTGTTCAAATATATTCTGAGAAGTGGCCAAAGGATATCAAGTTTGAGAGAGTCAAAGACAACTCTAAGGTTTCTGGCCTGAGCAAAGTGAAAGCTGAACTTACTATATGTAAAGTGCTTAGGCAGTGATTTTAATAATGATAAAGTACTCATCGCGAACTCAACTGTCATGCTAGATCCACTTTCAAAGTGCCAGACAGTATATAATTAGCTCCGTTCTTAACTAGGAGCTTCTGCATGGGATTAAAAAAAATCCAATATTAAATACATACAAGAGAGTATTTATAATATACATATTATTATCAAAACACTAAACAGAAGTTATAGGTTCTGGGCCATAGAGAGTGGCAGCAGTGGTGTGCAGAATACCCTCAGCGGTTCTGCGGAAGCTGACTGGCATTCTGTTCTCTTTTCCTTATGCAGCCCAAGGGAGACCTGGCATCTGCAGTGTAGATGCTACACTAGTCTGAGCAGTACAGTCCAACCCAGAGTGAGTGTCATCATGATTCCTAGAAACAGAATTCCCCTAATATCTGCCACCTTCCTTAACCCTGGAAGGCTCTCTAGAAGACAAAGGCCTCAGGTAGGGTTTTGAAGGCAGAATCATGTAATTGTGAAGAAGAACAGGAGAAAATGCAAGAACAAAGGCAAGCCAACAGTCAACAACAGGATGACAGATTTCAGTTTTCTTAATGAAAACACCAACATCAGACTTTCTAAGATAGCTCCCAACTTAGCAATATTACTATCAGCCATAACTGATAACCTATGCACAAGTTCGCTTTTAATTTAAGTACAATTAAACATTTTTCCAGTACATAAAAACTACACAGGCTGGGGTACCTTATAATTGCCCCATGAAATATTTATTTAAACATGAATCTAATGTTAACCCATACATAACACCATAGAAATATGAAATATTTTAGAAGTTCAAATATCAATTAAAAAATAGCATACTGGTTACTATCTTAGGAATATTTTCCATTCACAGCACTGGCCATTTCTGTGAATGCAAAATTATGAAACAGATTTAGATTTTCCCCCAATTAATACCCCAATTAATACTTGTGTTACTGAATGAATTGAAAACACTCTCAGCAGTGTTAGCACTGTGACTAACAACAGAACACCAACTGTATTAACTGCAGGGTATAATTTTTGTCCAGTGAAGGAAAGGTAGCTTGAGTACCTATATTCATTCTAACTCAAGAAAGCATAATGTATCATAACTAAGTTACTCTATTTGACAGAAAGAAGAAAATATATGAAGATGACGACGTATATTCCTCTCCTTTATTTGCTCTAATGTTCTTTAACAAATTTCCCAGAGCCTGAAGGAACACGAAGTCATGCTTTCTAATTCACACTTTGTCAGCAATCTTGCACTGTAGGTGTGTAGGTACTTTGTTCAAGTGCTACAGGATGCAGGACAAGACTCTTCTTGTTGCTAAATTCTCCCGCCAATATTACTATGTGACCTTGGGCCTAAGTCTTTGTTTCTGTGATAGGAACCTGGCATTAATCTGTACCATCTGCAATTTAGTGAAGGAAAACTTACATATATAATAGAACAGAATTTACTGTGATTCAGAATCAAATAACATTTACTCAGTGGCAGATATTAAATGAGGTATTTTACATCTTCTTTTATGTACTAAGAGTAGAGATGAAATCTTATGTTTCTCTTAGAAATATTACACTGCCATCTATGGAAGCTGAGTCTACAGTAGGAGCTTAGGTGAAAATAGTCAATGCTTCCTTAGGGACGAAGCAGGCATGACTGAGTTAAGTAATTAACAACTTAGGCTATAAGGTGTACCTACATGTGGTGAATCAAACCCTCTTCATACCTAAATTCCTATACATGTATATTAAAAAACAAATACAAGAATATTAAAAATATATAAATATAAAATATATGGAATTAAGATATAAAATATTACATTATTGGGGCGCCTGGGTGGCGCAGTCGGTTAAGCGTCCGACTTCAGCCAGGTCACGATCTCGCGGTCCGTGAGTTCGAGCCCCACATCGGGCTCTGAGCTGATGGCTCAGAGCCTGGAGCCTGTTTCCGATTCTGTGTCTCCCTCTCTCTCTGCCCCTCCCCCGTTCATGCTCTGTCTCTCTCTGTCCCAAAAATAAATAAACGTTGAAAAAAAAATTAAAAAAAAATATTACATTATTAATATACACAAGATATTAAGATTAAAAGATTATAAAACATTAAAATTCTTCTGTGAACTACACGGTATCTAGGGCACTAATAAATACCATCAGTAAGAGCAGCAGTGAAAAATTATGTCATTGGGTAATGGAAGACACCACACAAACACGTACTTACTCCCTTCAAAGCATTACTAACTCACTAAAAAAATGAAACACATATAAAACACTAAAATCATTAAGGCTCTTCAGGTTATCTGTCAACTTGGAATAAATTCTATCCCATATATGGAATCACCTCTTTGGGTTAACAATCTCCTAGATTGTTTTTAAATGCTCTTTCTCTGCAAAATTGTTAAATTTACTGGTCAGCACCTTTCTTCTACAAATTGACACCAAAATACAGATATTTTTCTGCATGCATATACATTGCGTAATGCACACAAACACAACACATACACATTTGTGTGTAAATAAGGATACATCTAAAATATGCATATAAACTGAGACTTCATTAATAAAATCTTACTTAATAGTTTAAAAGTTTTAAAATGCCAGATATGAGGGGCGCCTGGGTGGCGCAGTCAGTTAAGCGTCTGACTTCAGCCAGGTCACGATCTCACGGTCCGTGAGTTCGAGCCCCGCGTCAGGCTCTGGGCTGATGGCTCAGAGCCTGGAGCCTGTTTCTGATTCTGTGTCTCCCTCTCTCTCTGCCCCTCCCCTGTTCATGCTCTGTCTCTCTCTGTCCCAAAAATGAATAAACGTTGGAAAAAAAAAATTAAAAAAAAAAAAAAAAGAAAAAAGAAAAAAGAAAATGCCAGATATGACAATAACAAAAATTAGGGACATATCAGAAACACCAAAAACAGAAAACTAGCTTAGTACTCAAAATACAAAAGTTTGTATAAAAATTACTGTACAATTAAGGTAGCAAACAATCTTAAGCAACCCATGCTCTATTTTTAAAACCAAAAGCATCCCATGAAAAAAAAAACAAAAACATACAAAGCAAAACAAGAAAACACAAAACAACCCGTTACAGAAATCTGCACTCTGTTACAAAGTAGTCCTCTATTCTGCCCCATTTCATTTACAAGTTGATATAACCTAATGTAAGACAGAAAAAAATGGAAAATATTTGCAAAGAAAAAAAGGTGGTTAAAGAAGGTAGCAATCAGAAAACTTTTAAACTATTGGTGTTAATTCTAGGAATAATCTAACATGTAGCAACAATGATCCTGTCAAATGGGAATATTTCCTAGGCCCAGCTGTTGGTAACTTGTAAGCAGACTGTTATCAGGTGGTAAGGGGTCAGCAAGCAATAAATAAACAAGTGTTTATGAATTCCAACTAGAAAGTACATTAATAACTACATTGGTTCGTTTTATTTCGCATGAAATTTTAAGCTATTTACTGTTTTTCCCAACAAAAAAAGTACAAACTTTAATATGACCACCACAAAATTCTGGACTGGTGAAATCTAAAACAAACAGGTTTAACATTAGTTTTTAAGGGATGCATTCACATTCTACAGAAGGAGAATCTATCAATTCCCCGCTGCGCGTGCACTCACAGACACACATGCCTGCTCCTCTCACTGATGACACATAACAAACACAGACTGCCTTAAAGGACCTGAAGTCTTCCATGCAAATGCAGATGTATTTTCTGAGCTCACTGTCCTACAACTAAAATAACTTAAAAAAAAATTATGGCCCAGAGTCATCCCAGAAATGTTGAGTTTGTCCTAGAAGCTGGCTAATGTTGAACAGATTCAAAAACCAGGAATTTGGATCACTCACCTATAAAATTTATTTTATTTTCAAGTCCAGAGGTAAATGCTATTTTTAATTTTACATTTTAGAATAAAAATGTCGGTATCACTTATTACGATAATGGATAAAAAGATCTGACTTACTGACTCTGGACCTCCGAGCAGCTGGTTTTGCGTCTTTCAGTAGGACCAGCTGTAACTCAGGAGTTTCCCTCTATGGAACTTCTCACCAGCAGTTGCTAGCATGTCTAAGATGGCTCTAGGGTCTACATACTTCTTCAATTGCAGAAAGTCTAGTTGGAATTTGATGGAATTACACCAACTCAGAGTAGAAACACCAGTCCTCTAATAATTACTGCACGTGTTAATATTTTTGCCTTTCCTTGCTACCCAGTGGGGACACACAAAAACTTTTCACTGTTGTTTACAATCTTTCAAAAATGAGGTTTACAGGTAAGAAAGAGAAGAGATAACCGGCAATGGAAAAGATTGGAAACTA